>NC_085139.1:179033013-179105347 GCF_024139115.2 Armigeres subalbatus | reverse complement strand
AGAGACTCGGAAGCCTCCTTTCAAGAGGCTCGGAAGCCTCCTTTCAAGGGGCTTGGAGCCTCCTTTCAAGAGGCTCGGAAGCCTCCTTTCAAGAGGCTCGGAAGCCTCCTTTCAAGAGGCTCGGAAGCCTCCTTTCAAGAGGCTCGGAAGCCTCCTTTCAAGAGGAGGCATCCTTTCAAAAGGCTCGGAAGCCTCCTTTCAAAAGGCTCGGAAGCCTCCTTTCAAGAGGCTCAGAGGCCTCCTTTCAAGAGGCTCAGAAGCCTCCTTTCAAGAGGCTCGGAAGCCTCCTTTCAAGAGGCTCGGAAGCCTCCTTTCAAGAGGCTCGGAAGCCTCCTTTCAAGAGGCTCGGAAGCCTCCTTTCAAGAGGCTCGGAAGCCTCCTTTCAAGAGGCTCGGAAGCCTCCTTTCAAGAGGCTCGGAAGCTTCCTGCTTTACTTTTGGAGTTATACGAGAAACTGACCAAATTAGGAACTTGGCCAAAACTGATACAGATACCCTACCAAAAATAAATATGCAAAATACTTTAGGCATAACTTATTCCAGTATAATAATACCAAACGCATAACAAATTATTATTCGCTACCAAATTATTTTTGTCATTTTACCTCTTATGGGCACCAAGTTAATGCAACATTCGTTATCGAAGTCGTCACGTCTGCTCGGGGGTAGCTAAACTCGGCATGGCACCTTTAAACTCGCAATTCTGGTGTTCCTTTTATGGCCTTTTGATCACCTCATCACTAAACGGCGCCAGCTATTGTTATTTGGCGAAGCACCGCCTCCGTCAAGCACCGCCTGGCATAAAAACAATTATGTGATTGCAACGTGTGGTGCCTCACTTCTGCCTCCGCCAGTATCAGGCCATTAGGTCGTTGGGCCATAATCAGGTTCAAATGGTCGTTGGGCTAAATTGTCACTTATTACTTCTCAATTCTAACTTTTCAGTTCTCACCACTCACATCTCACTTTCAACTCATTATAACGTTCAATTCATCGTACCGCCATCGGGGGTGACAATGGGTCTGGGAGAATGGGTCATCGCTCTCACCGGCAACCTGGAGGTCGTTGAGCAAAATCGTTCAAAAAGGTCTTTTATATTCTAGTCTTCTTGCCCTTAGATACATTTAATCCATTCTACAAGCATTTTAAGTAGTCGAAACAGAGACCCATTCTTACCCCCATTTGACCCATTGTCACCCCGACGACGGTACCTCATTATACAAAGTAGTTCATTATCAATTTTGTCGATCCTAGACAGTAGGCAGATACAATTTTATCATTGCTGTTATTACTGTTCCTTTTCTAGATACGTTGACCGTTGTCAACACACAGTGCTGCTATCACAGTGACTCGAGTAAAACGAAGAGCATTTCAGTGTAATAACAGTTGTTTAAAAAAATACGTCATGGAAAACAAATGACCAGAAAGTGCTCTTACATCGCACTCCCAGCCTGGGATTTCAAATGCACATCATACAATAGTAATGGTGATGGAACGCTAGTGATACTCATTTCTCTTTTAAAACCTCTACTCAGTCTTTTCTACAAGCATTCTAAGTAGTTGAAACAGTGACCCATTCTCACCCCCGACGACGGTATTTTGATTTGTTTTCTGACAATACTACAAAGTATATTAGAAATACTGAAAAATATTCAGACTTTATTAAATTATCTATTTATTGAGGTGGTTCAATATCAACTGGCTTCGAAGCCCCGATGATGGGTTAAGCATTAACAAAAAAACATTGTATTACAAAACTCACACCTATAGCTATCTTTACTCGTTAAAAAAATATAACTCGAAGGATATCGCTTGATACATGAAAATTAAGCTCTGAAGCCATACGATTGAATGTCCTTTATAACCCAGTAATGGCATTATTCACTTCATAATTACACAGCAAATAATTTTGAAAATTCAACGACATGTAAAATTGCAGCTTATCCCATCAAACGAATTAACATTCGATATTATATTAAATTTGATTTTTACAAGCAAGCACCATTTTCATTTATTTTGATTTAAAAGAATAGTGAGATCGATTGAATGTTACGTTTATTTGAATGCTCCAAATATGTGCATGAAAATACATTTAAAATCACAACATATTTTTATCTGTGTAGTACGATTAGATTGTGGTCACAGCATCATATTATTCCGAAATGCTTGTGGTCTTACATAAATATATGCCCATTGGAGAATGCTCGGGCAATCTACTATGTTTTGGAGCATGTCGGAAACTAGAAAAGCTATAGCAACATCTGTCCGTATTGCAAGGGTATCCAGACGAATCAGTCGGCAACGGTCCTCGTAACTTGATAGATGCAAAGGGTTTTGCCACGGTAGTCAACGAAGAGCGAATCTAATAAAGCGCCGTTGAACTAACTCGATTCCCTCTGCTCCATTTTGACAGTATGGCCGAGCCATACTCCCGCATCGATTATTTCATTTTCGTTTATTTAGTCTGAATCAACAATTTGACGCCACAATACACGGTTCGAGGCCGCATCTCTCCATCCTCGTATACGCCCCACTCTCGCCAAGTCTTTTTGCACCTGGTCTGCCCATCTCGCTCGTTGCGCTCCACGTCGTCTCGTACCTGCCGGATCGGAAGCGAACACCATCTTTGCAGGGTTGCTGTCCGGCATTCTTGCAACATGCCCTGTCCATCGTACCCTTCCGGCTTTAGCTACCTTCTGGATACTGGGTTCGCGTGGAGTTGGGCGAGCTCGTGGATCTTTCTTCTCCGCCACACACCGTCTTCTTGCACACCGCCAAAGATGGTCCTAAGCACCCGTCTCTCGAATACTCCGAGTGCTTGCAAGTCCTCCTCGAGCATTGCCCATGTTTCATGTCCGTAGAGGACAACCGGTCTTATTAGCGTCTTGTACATGACACATGGGGCCCTCCTTAGCCGTGCGGTAAGACGCGCGGCTACAAAGCAATACCATGCTGAGGGTGGCTAGGTTCGATTCCCGGTGCCGGTCTAGGCAATTTTCGGATTGGAAATTGTCTCGACTTCCCTGGGCATAAAAGTATCATCGTGCTAGCCTCATGATATACAAATGCAAAAATGGTAACCTGGCTTAGAAACCTCGCAGTTAATAACTGTGGAAGTGCTTAATGAACACTAAGTTGCGAGGCGGCTCTGTCCCAGTGTGGGGATGTAATGCCATTAAGAAGAAGAAGAAGAACATGACACATTTGGTGCGGTGGCGAATCTTTTTTGACCGAAGTTTCTTTTGGAGCACGTAGCCCGTAGGTAGACCATAAGGGAAAGGTATAGGGAATCAAATAAAAAATACACCTGAATTATAATACAACTAAGAAATTTAAAGCTAATCAATTTGTATGAGTAGAAATCTTATGTTTCGTAAAATATAAATCTTGCAATCATAAAATGTTGTTCTGGATTTCATAGGGTAATTTCAAAATTATAAATTGTTTTTAATTAAAAAGTGTTCTAGTGTTCTAATTTAGTTCCATATTAAATTTTTGCCATTGTACTAGATCGACGCTTAGTCTCTACAAAAATTCCAGGAATGTTGGCAAATTTAAAAAAAAATTATCCACCAGTGCACAGTGTTTTATTTCGCCATTTTCACGATCGAAATACAAAAACTAGAAAAGTGTGATTTTGGATATAGGGTTTGTTCACAGAAGTTTCAAGATATTAAGGAGCGCATCTTTCGATAAAAACAGTTTGATGATTAATATCCCTGAAAGTGACTTGAGAAAATTATTTTTCGACCAGAACGAGATAGACACGTAATGTCTTCCGCAAAGTTGTAGTAAATGTTAATACGAGCAACTTTGCTGAACATCCCAAGTTACTATCTCTTATATATAACAAACTTAAGACGTTTTATGTAAAAACCTCATAAAAATCTTATTTTTCATTCTCACTCTTTCCAATGATTTTCCTTATTTTCCTTCTCTTCTACAAAGTTGTTAAACAAGCAAAATTACATGTTTTTGCTGAGCATTGTAACATTCCATCTCACATACAACAAAAGTTATCTTTAAATTATACATATTTTTAGAGGTATTTCCACTTGTAATTACTCCCTTAATTGCAAAAAGCCGCAAATTTCTTCACGGTATGATCGCTTATTTCATTTTCCTACTGACATTGAAAACTTTTGTCGACAAGAGTCTTCTCGAGTGCTGTATTAAAAACTTCTAAACCTTTGAAAAATCGTATTATTTGACTAACTTTTGTTTTATAAGAGATAGAAAGTTATGTAAACATGTAATTTTGCTGGTTTGACAACTTTGTAGAAGAGACGGAAAATGTAAAAAATCATTAGAGTTAGTTTAAGCTAAGAGAATGATTTTAAGGAGATTTCCACATAAACCATGTTTGTTATATCAAAAATATAGAAACACATATATATTATTATTTTTACAAGAGACGGAAAAAGAGAAAAATCATTGGAAAGAGTTAGAATGAAAAATAAAATTTTTATGGGGTTTTTACATAAAACGTATTAAGTTTCAGAAAAATATATATAGCTCTTTTAGTGGAATGTATTCAACCGTCTAAGACGAATTAAGTACTGTCCATTTAATTCCACCAGTTAATTTTCGTTATCTTTGCAGATACGTATTTCGACCACAACTGTGTGGTCAAAATAGTATCTGCAAAGATAACGAAAACTAACTGGTGGAATTAAATGGACAGTACTTAATTCGTCTTAGAAGGTGGTATTAAGTTTGTTATATATAAGAGATAGAAACTCGGGATGTTCAGCAAAGTTGCTCGTATTAACATTTGCTACAACTTTGCGGAAGACATTACACGGAAGCTTTCAAGTACCCATTAATGGGTATTTTCGTACCCATTTTGAAGAAAAGTGGCATAACTCATTAAATGAGTAATCTCGAATTACTCATTAATGGGTATTCCCTTTAAACTTCAAATAATAGGTAATTTTTGCAATCGAAATTTTATTGGGGAAATGGGTAAATAAGCCCAATTTTTTTTTATAGATTTGAGGTTATGTTATATCAATAATGTGTTTATTGAAATAAGTTCATATTGTCGGATACAATCTTGACCATAATTAAAGAACACCATGCAATAAGCTAGGGGTAATGACGGCTGTGGCAGGTTTTGTTCTATTATTGGCAGGGGGGTTTTTTATGACTGATTATGCTCAAATTTGGCCCAAACATTCTTTGCATATCAAAGAATATTGTGGCCAAATTTCATAAATTCGGTCCACAAAAGCCCCCTTGCCAATAATAGAACAAAACCTGCCAAAGCCGTCTGTTCCCCTATTTAATTTATTGTTGCTTTTAGAAATATTTTGTCCGCCTGACAATGGCATATTTCCTCTCGTGGAACAAATTCGCGGAAGTTGATTTCGATTCATCCAAGGATTCATCGGGCACCAGATGCAAGTTCTCTGGTCCCTTTTAGAGCATAGTATTCATGTTTGCACGGATTCAGGACACATCTGTAATGCACTGTAATGAACCAGAGAAATCTTATAGGCACATTTATTTTTATTGCGAATGCAAAAACATACCTTCTGCTCAACGAAGTACTACCACTCGAATCATTTGATGTCCAGTTCTCCTTCCGGAACTATTTACGGATCGCACCGACATAGAACGAGGCACAATTTTGGTAATTTTGATGATGACTTTTTCAACAGCGAACTCTTCCGTCAAAAATAATGGCTGCCTTGAACAAACATTTCACGGGTAATGTTTACGCATTATCATTGGTGGAAGGGAATGTATATATTGTGGTAAATTTACCCATTTTATATTGTCATGAAAAAGCCCACTTTTTGACATCTTCATACTGATTAAAAAAATGGGTACTCTAGACTCTTTTAATGGGTACTTCCAAATGTCCGTGTACGTGTTTATCTCATTCTGGTGGAAAAATATTTTTTTTCAACTGACTTTTAGGAGGGATTTTTCTTATAGAGATGTCAGTTTTATCGATTTTGCAAAAAGTTTGCTTAGGAAATTGAAAAGAAAAAACTGTTGTCACCCAAAGTATTTGTGCTTCAATGCCGGGAAATAGCTACAAAACGGATAGTCTGACAATGCGTTCTAGAAGATCCGGGCTTTTTCTCGAATCAATGCCTCGGAAACATCAAGAATTACAAATCTCAAAACTTGGCGCTTGGAGCTGGAATACGGGATTCGTTTGTATTAGCTGTATAGGACTTCCAATAACACCATCGACGATGGAACGAAAGGGTTGTATGGTACGCTTCTATGTTGAATCCGTTGAACTGGCGATGCCTTGAGTTGCAGAATTAACGGGGCAGAGATCTCGTCTTGACGCTCTGGATATTTTTTCATGATAAGTGTGGCTTCGTAAAATGTACGATCTCCTCTGAAGGGGATGTTAATTGAGTCCTGTGGAGGTATGTAGAATAGGGTAAGTATTTTTGGTTGTTGTTGAGTTCACAATATAATCATTTATCCACACAATGAAATAATTTTAAAATTAGACAAGGTTACGATAACACTGATAACAATTGATTATAAAGCTTTTTCCTGTCTAATTTTCGCTCACATACTATAATTATTCATTATGATAATACAGAAGCTTGCTCATATTATCGAAGATCCCCTCGTTTACGTGGATAAGTCGCGCTGACCAATGGCCTTGTATCATACCGATCGTCTAATACCGGAACGTTACGTTTATATTTCCTTCGCTTCCCTCTTTCCCGCTTCGTAACGCTTCACCATCTAATTCATGTCAAATTCAGGAAAACTAGGGAAAACTTATGAGATATTGAAATTATACGAATTAATGCTTGACGACTGTGGGTATGTAACGGAACGTGTAGTTTTCCGGCTGTAGCAGTCTTTTTTGCTGCGTTACAAGACTGCTACAGCCGGAAAACTACACGTTCCGTATTGAAATTATGCTGAAAGATTTTCAATGATTTCATTATTATACACTTCCACGTGATTTTTGGAATATTTTTTATTCCTTTCCCGGAGTCACAATTCCGCATTGAACCTTTGATTGACCTGACTTGGGAAATTCGTAGTTTTTCTCGGAAAATTGAATTTATTTGCATAAGTAATGGAACATACACATCATTTTGACTTGTGTCAACAGTTTACTACATAAAGATACATATGTCACCGCTTTGAATTTTGCGTAATTCGCAAGAAAAGTCGTTTGGTGGTAAAATTGTTTGCACCTTGCGACAGTCCCCGAAGTATCCTGGAAATCCCCGGAAAAACTTTTACATTGGTTTTCACGCATTTCAAACAATATCTAATTTCTGATGTGGTGATTGTTTTGGTGGTCGAATATTTCAATCAGTTTGGTCAAAATTGTTGTTCTAAAATTAGCGTTACGCCACTCTCCCATAATTGTTCAAAGCGCAAACCCACGAGACGGTGCACTTCAGAAAGTAAAGTTGTCTTGAGGACAATTATATATCCCAAAAAGTATATTTCGATGCAGGGTTCGTACTTTTCCTTTTATGAGACGAAGTCATGCAATTTTCTAGTCGATGGAGAATGTTTCGTAGTTTGTGGTGAAAAACATCTTTGACTCATTCCTCTTTTCTCTTGAATGAACCTGGGAGATAAACAAAAATCGGCTTCCTTTTCACTCCTCAATTATTTTTCGCGGAAAATTGTGGTACGCTATTTCAATAAATTGTGGTTTTACGGAAGTAATCAAAACAAACGATTCCAAGCACGGAAAATATGGAGATGTAAGTAAAAATGTCATATAATCTTGTCGTGTTAAAAGTTGTTTTTCATCGCTTTTGTTTCTTTTTCTCATTCCAGAGAGCGAGTAATGGCGCTTAAACCTAGGCTTATATGTACACTGATGTACATAAGTATTCGTCATGTTTTCATAGTAATCTATCTGAGTTTATGCGAATACTTTTGCCCATCAGTGTATAAGCCATGGCACTAGACTAAAAACTGTGTCCCATCCCAAGACGTCCAGGGCCCAAGGAGTTTACATTAATCTTCTTAGCAAAGTCACTCCCAACGATTCGTCAATCATCTTTCCCCCTGAATGTGAAACGGTTGGTACGGCTGTCCCCGTTTCTTCCTTTCATAGATTCAAAACTCTTCGTTGATCATGTTATTTATTACTAAATAATCTGATTGCATGGGAGTTATGGATTCTCTCGCAAATTCAAGCCTGAACGCAGAACGGTGGGCCTGGCCGTTTTAATACTTGTGTCATATTTATAATATGCTGCAAACATTAATACAGACAAGAAAATGCTCGGAAATACAACCGACATTTCCAGGATGCTTTTCAATACTGGCTGTGCATGTGCTAAGACAAGACAAGACAATAAGTTCATTTAGAATATCATGTGGAACTTTTGGTAGAATTATCTGGAGAATCTTTGGGATATTCTGAAGGTGGGTGAGGGTAAGATCTAGGAGTAATCGTTGCAATACAAAATGTAGAAATCGTGTTGAAGTGCGCGTCGGTTTGAGAGATTTTTCTTCATCGCAAGATAATCCACGGAATAATTATAAGTTGATAAATCGTGCTTCATTAGTGCGCGTCGATTCGGTTGGAGTAACACAATTCAGTATGCAGAAGCAACCGAGGCTGCATTGTATTAGTTTTTCTTTTCTCTTCGTCGCAGAACCATGAAGTTTGTGTGCAAGTTTGTTCGTGTTTTGTGTTGGACGCAGTACGGTCGCGCGGTTATCAAAATGTATGATACTGAGTGGGCGAGTAAATTGGATAGTGAAAAAGTAAAAGGTTGTATACGATACACGACCGCCAATTGGACGTAGGATTACGTAAGTGTAGAAGATTTTATTTTGAAACTCTAAATATGTTTCTTGGTGCTGATTTTTGAAGATGGGGATGTATATTCAATCTGGGTTGGAATATCCTCGACATGTCGCATATCCTGGAAATAAATGGGCGAAAACCCGATTGTTACTATAAACTCATTTCGGTTTATAACCATAAGCAGAGTATTAAAGAAACAGAAGATCGGTAAACAACAGCCTCAACAACATCTTCCTCCATGAATATTTGGTGGCCCTGAAAAGGGCCGTTTGTTTATATTGGCTTGAAGCCTTTTGAAGTGATGTACGCCGTGGTCCCGATGAATGTTAAAGGATGCATCAATCCACTGTTGGGCTGAATCTGTAGAAAACAAAGAAAAGAACAAAACGGAAAGAATGTTTCATATTAAATACATTATGATCTAAATATAAATTTAATTACCAAATACTCAAGTTTCATTTTCAGGATCAATTATCTATTTTGCTACGGACTGTCCGGCTGATGTCAATGATTGGTCATTCTGGTTGGAATCGAACGTTTTGGCAGATGAACTAGCGGACCAACGACGATCAGTGACGTTAATTCACTTCACTGGGATGGCATCGGTTCTAGAATAAAATAACATAACTGATGAAGAGAACTATGTTTAATTCTAAATCATTAGTTTTACCTCAGGACACCGCAAGAATCGACAAAATAGGCCGGTGGTAGGAGAAGTACGTGCAGTATCTCCTGCATTCCACACATACGCTCCGGGTGAACGTTAGATCGAGACATGAGCCACCCAGAGTAGTCGCTATAGTTGGATCCGAAGCACAATCCAGATAGAGAACTGCTTCATGAACCAGATGAAATCTCTGTTCTCCTCTTTCGTCACATCAATATTAAAGTCTCCCGACACTACCACGGGCATGGCAACATGGGTGTACTTTATGAGGTTGCGCACTAAGAAATATTTCTTTTGCTTCAGGGTGGTACCTAGTAAATATTCAAAATTTAATGCAACACACTTAAATACAAACACAACTACTATTTGATTATACCTGGTGAAATATATACCGCAAACAGTAACGTGCGGGTTTCCATGATTGAAACCTCTGCAGCACAGCAGTCCCCATATTCGTCTGCTACACTCAATGCTGGGTCATAGCTTTCATTGAGCTTCGTAATGGCGTGAGAAACGGCCATAGTCGACGAACCAGCACGTTCAAATATTGCCACTCCTCCCGCTCTTGTTCCGTCACGCTTCTCTTGACAAACACAAAGGTATCCATTGATGTTTGTGGTTGTGCCGTTGTCAAGCCAAGTTTCGCTCATTGCAAGCAAATCAACGGCGGTAAGCACCCGATCTGTTGCAATGTCCGACGAGTGTGCATTCAAACTTTGTACATTGATGCTCATCAACGTACAAGCCAACTTGTTTGCGGTTATAGCTTCCATGATATCGTCTGTAATGGTGCGCATACGATGGTTACTCAAACGTTCAAGTTCCGTCCGAAGGTCGTTCATTCTAGGGGTCATAGAACCCTTTCCGTGGTGGAACCGGAATGAGTTACTGGCATTCGTCAGATACAATCCGTCGATTGATGTAACCCTGGAAAGACCAACGTAAACTAGCTGCTGTTCCTGACCCTTATCGTAATTATATACGACTTCCGAGAATGTGCCTCCCTGGGACTTATGGACTGTGAGGGCACACGCACTTACAACGGGAAACTGAACTCTTTTCAGCCCTGTCGTCGTAAAATATGAGCTACTTAGTCGCCTATTTTTAAGGGGGCGCTGATACAATGAGGCGATTAATAGGGCGCATATTTGAAAACTACGGATGTCCGTGGGATTGGGGATTGGAATTTCGATTCGTGGAACTGCAAATCTCTTAACTTCATCAGGAGCACACGGGTGCTCGCCGATGTGCTGAAAGACTGCAGATTCAGCATCGTAGCGCAGCAGGAGGTGTGTTGGAAGGATTTAATGGTGTGAAAGTTTAGAGGTATAATCACTAGAGTTGGCTCGACGAAGAGTGCAGACAGATTCGGGAGAAGAATGACGCATCGCGGGCGGTCGCGCTGCAGAAAGAATCCGGGAAGAACGTGGAACGCTATAGACGGAAACGGAGACAACAGACCCAACTCTTCCATGAGAAGAAGGCCGCCTGGAGGAAGTACAGTGCGGGGAGATAGTGCTATTTCTAAAAACACACCAGTTCTATCAGAAGCTCACCATATCCCGCAAAGGCTTCATGTCGCGGCGGATTGTGCAGGAATAAGGATGAGAGCATCTTGGCGTATGAAAGGTGGAAGCAACACTTACTTCCAGGAAAACTTAAATGGCGCTGAGAGCACAAGCAGTGAGGGTCAATACAGCGGAAGAGACGACTACATCAGTTAAGTGGACGATGGAAACCTACCAGCCCATACCTAAAGCACAATACAGCAGCTCATCAAGATGAAAGCTGTCCACTTATTTGCAGAGACTGATAGTCTGAATCTAGAATTAAGAACAGTTTCCCTAGGAGTCGAAGGAAGGGATTAGAACTATCAAGCAATCATGATCTTAAATGCCGCCTATAAAGTGATATCCCAAATCATCTTTCGGCATCTGACACCAATAGTGAATGAGTTCGTAAGAAGTTATCAAGCCGGCTCTTCGAAAATATTGTTAATGGTTATAACCATTTAAATCACTAACATTAAACGTATTTTCGGTTTGATGTTTTAAAACAACACTGCGCATTGAACACACGTTCTTAGGGCCAAGAGTGGCGGTGGCGGTGCACAAAAAAACGGTGTGTAGCGGCGAAAAATGAACCACGAACTCGCCCAACTTAACGGTGCACCCAATATCCAGAAAATAGCAAAAGCTGGAAGAATACGATGGGCAGGGGTTGTTGCAAGAATGTCGGACTGCAACCCTGAAAAGATGGCGCAGACCTTCAATCCGACAGGCAGAAAGCGCAGCGAGCTAGATGAGCAAACCTGTTAAAAAACGTTCATAACAAAGCAACCGAGGATGGAGCTGACTATTGTACATTTTAAGAGTTATACCTATGTTTCTTACAGAACCTCTCAGCACCATCGTCCGATTTGAGTAGTGTAAACAATGAATGGTTCTCGCAACAACTGATGTAATCTGTGGTTCATTCCCCTTTTACACATACAGTATTAATTTTGCACCCTACCATTCCTACCCATGAACGCATATTTGTGAAATTTCGAAGAATTCGACTAACAAAAATCTTTGTGCAATTTTTGGCGATTTTTAGAAAATTATCTAGATTTTAATACTAATACGTTTCACAAGGGCCCCTCCTTAGCCGTGCGGTAAGATGCGTGGCTACAAAGCAATACCATGCTGAGAGTGGCTGGGTTCGACTAGGATTGGGAATAGACTAGGATTGGGAATTGTCTCGACTTCCCTGGGCATAAAAGTATCATCGTGTTAGCCTCATGACATGATATACGAATGCAGAAATGGTATCTTGGCTTAGAAACCTCGCAGTTAATGACTGTGGAATTGCTTGATAAATACTAAGCTGTGAGACGGTAATGTCACCCAATGTAACCCAATGAAGAAGAAAAAGAAAAAGCAGAAGAAGAAGAAGAAGAAAAGACGTATCACGACTTACAGGGTCCGGCAATTAAACTGCTACGTAATTGTGTAACAATAATATAATACAAAATACTTTTTAAGAACTAAGTAGTTCTACAAAACGTCGTCGAACGTGGGAACGTCTGTATTTACGAGACTTACGGCAGTATTAGACGCCGGCTCAAAAAGTGAAGAAACCACAACTAAGGGGTTTTCAGGGTTTTGAGCTACGAGCGGCCAGCATTAAGCTCAAGGACAAAAAATATAAACATTTGAATATTTAAAAATTTATATTTTTTCTTGTGAAATTGAATGAAATTCTAATGACATATTTTTGTTTTGATCAATTTATCAGTTTAATCTAATGTAGAAGTTCAATTCCGGGACCCTGTGACCCTGTGACATTTCTCCCATGCCTACTATTGTTGATTGTTATAAATATGCGATCGTAGGTAGACCAGTTGTCTTACAAAAACTTTCGACAACTGAGCATCCACGAGCATTATATCGAAAGTACATACGATTTCCTGCAACGATGCGTCACCGAATTCCTCTGCTAGTATCGTTTTTGGCGGTCACCAGTAGAGTTCCCAAGTAAACGAATTCTTCAGCCATCTCAATTTCATCACCACCGATACAAACTTGTGTTGGGTGTCTAACGTTGTCCTTTGTTGACTTTGAATCTCCAACTATCATGTGCTTCATCTTCGACGAGTTTAAGTCCGATTCATTTAACTGCCCTCTTCTGTCCGATGTAGGCTTCCTAGATCTTCTCAAAGATGTGTGCCATAATGTAGCGTACACACGCTCGAACACGTTGGACCAACATTGACAAGAATTTACTCGATCATCCCGTACTTGCCTGTTAACTGTCCCTAGGCTCGAATTATTTAAAAGAATCTTTTCGTCATCGTGCAGTCAAATATTGGAACGAATTGCCAGTTATTTTCAGGAATGAAAGAAATTCAACTGCTTCCAAGAACAAGATCAAGATTCACTTTAATCGGTATTGAAATGTACAATGGTGTTGATCAAAAGACGTTGCTATCAATATATAGTTGCTCATAGACACATATACATTGAAAATCGTTAGAAGATTATTTATGTAGTTATGAATTATTGTTAAATAAATAAATAAATAAATAAATAAATAAAATAAATAAACAAATAAAGTTCAATTTTGACCTCTCTTATTTGCTCTTCTTGTTACATTTTTTAATACATGAGAAAGGCATCATAACCTCTAGGTGTGGTAGAAGTGCTGTAAGTGCAGTGAGAACTAGTAATTACTAGTATATAATACACTAGTTATGATCTGCGATGTTTCTAAGCCAAGCTACCATTTTTGCTCCATTTTTGATGCTAACACGATGATAGCTACTTTTATGCCCAGGGAAGTCAAGACAATTTCCAAACCGAAAATTTCCTAGACCGGACCGGGAATACGAACCCAGCCACCCTCAGCATGAAGAAGAATTTGAAAATAAGCTTTCAATATTTTTGCTGCCCACTGCATTGATAAGGTTTCAAAAACTTTCAAATGAAGTGAATAATTTATATTTAATACGTCTACTATTGACAATTGCGATTCTACCACAGGCGCTGTCAAGACAATAATTCTATAGATAACATATGGATCTCTTTTAATGGAGAGTCCTAAATATGTTTAAGTTGTAATGGTAATGTGTACATTATGAACTGTTAGAAAGTTGAATAATTCATCATCCTTACTCATCAAAGAGCGGGCATTTCAGTCAAAAACCATTTAAAAAAATACCCAGATTTGGCGGATTAAGCGGCGATGATGCCTTTGTCGTGCATCGTAAAATGTATTGAAAAAATCACCAGTTTTTATCCAAATAAGGTACACCGGGGCAAGTTGAAACGGTTTTTTTCGAAGTTGAAATTCGAAGTGCTGTAAAAAAATCACCCTTTGATATATTTTGCATCCGTTTGCGGTGTTTGCTAGTTCGGGCCAGAGGGCACGGAAAACATGAGACAGGATCGATTGAGCATGATGATTGATGAAGCAAAATCGATTTTAGAAACACTTAGAAGAAGATAGACTTTTGATATAGATTAACTTGAACATGTTACTAATACAGCTGTTACCTGTACATCGACCCTATTGATTTTAAAATATGTTTCATTATTTCGGTTAAATGTTCCCTCGCACACACGCGCCGCGGCTATCGCCGTGAATATATCACTGAATCGTTGCATTCTAGGTTAAAATAACGCTTCGGTACCATTGCGATAAATAGTAGCAGTCGTCCAGCGATAGTGACAGTCCGTTGTGTTTGGGGAAGTTATAACCACGTCAGATCACTGATGATTGTAATCAACCAAATGGTTGATTAGAAAAAAAAAAACGTTTATGCAAAATAGTAGCAATATAAATATGCAGTTGCTAGGGATCCACTGTTAGTTATTTTACCATGCACATGATTTGTATTATCTCATGAAAGGTCCGTTATGTATACAAAACTATGCCAATTATCTTAAGCGTGCAAACTAACCACCCGCTCTCAAGCAGTGACCGAAATTTTCGTGCGGTTCGTGTGACCGTTACTCTCGGCGGCCGGTAAATCGTTCGGATTTTAAACAGTTCGTCTTTCGTCGCTGGGGCTTTTTGTTTATCCAGTAGTGATCGAAAACTATTTGTGCCGTGCGGTTCGCGTTGTTGTATTTCGTGATAGTTTTGAAGAAAAACAACAGTTTCATCAGCAAAATATTAACTGTTTTTTTCTTCTACAGTAGTTTTGGATGTAATTTAACGCGCAAGTGACGGTCGTTTCGGTCGTGTGGTGGGCTTTTTTTTAGTGAATTGGGGCTTTTTGAGTTTTTAAGTGCACAGTTTTGCTGCAGTAAATTAATGCGAATATGTTCCTGAATCAGGATTTTGCACAGTGGAAGTGATATATTCTGTGTATGGTAACAAATTGGGAATTTGTTTTGTAGAATTGAAATATCTGCTGTTATGAGACATCGCAACTCATTTAAATTAGTGCAGTTTTTTTTTTCATTTTTTCAGTGGTGTAGCAGTATCTATGAATCGAATCTTCTTTTTCTTACACCTATTAAACAAGCTCTGTGGAATATCAAAAAATTGAGGTGAGAGCTTGTTTCGGTTTGTTATCACATAGCAGCGGCGCGGCTTCGTGGATCGACGTTGGTGTAAGTTTGTTTTTGACGTAAACTTTATTTGAGGGAAGGGAATATTGCATTTTAAATGTATTTTAGAACATTTTTGTGTAAAGAATAATGAGAATTATGATGAAGTTAACAACTAAAATATATTGAAGATAAGAAAAACGTTATCTAATTGTTTGTACATACGTAGTTGGTACATATGTAGTTTATTGAACAGCCGGAAATTTTCAATACATTTTTAAGCTTTCAATTGAGAATGAGAACTGCAGATATCCAATTAGTTTTCGTCTGCGTTTTTATTTTCGTCATAGTTTCGAAATCCAATTAAAGAGACACTTTTTCGCCAAACTCATCCGTAGCAAATAGTAAGCTTAGGTTCTGCTATAGACCTACCAAATGGACGTTGCTTTCGGTGGTTGTAGCCCCGACGACCATCGACGGAAGTAACTGCCGTGTCCTATTTTTATATTTATATGACCTTTAATGAATTCGATCATACAAGATCTAAACGGAAATATTTGGATCAGTATTAATAATATTCCACATAAACTTTCACTTTTTGTCTTATGCCTTGCAAATATATTTTTCCGGCAAAGAAAAGTATGCTCGTCTTCAGTTTCGTGCGACTCTGCAAATCAAGTTACTGTCTATCCGGAACAAATTCAGAACGCTTTTTATACCGAAGTTGGATTTTTCTCCAGATACAGCCAATTTACGCCACTTGGGAAGTTGCCTGTAAAGATGCGCTAAACAATCAATTAGTTTGACAGATGAAACTTCAGAAAAAAAATCGCTTCAAAACTCCCGACTTCCGAATTCTAATTTGTTGCTACGCCGATAATATATTCAATAAAATAAATTGATAGAATAGTACCAAAGATATTTAAGTACAAGATAGTCCACTCTTCAGTTTCTCATACAATCTTTTGGCGAACAGACTGTTTCGACAGAAGCGCCAACTTGTGATGTAAAGTCAAACTAATTTTCAAAAAACGATCAAGTAAGCATTGCGTTTTCATTGTTTTTTTTATAACAATATGCAAACATCGATGCAAACGTCAATGTTAGTAGATGAGTTCGCTTCGTAAGTGATTAGCGTGAGCTGTGTTGTATAATTATAATTTTTTTCTTCCAGAGTATGATCATTAATCTCTTAAATTACAGATGATCAGTAGGATGACAGTGCCAAATGTTATAGCTTCTGCTAGCAAAATTATGGAAGGTTGTAGCCAATTTTAATTGGAGAAAGCTTGATGACATATACCCTTCTCTCCAGAATTATGTTGATCCTTTGATGTGGGGAAGAGTAGGAAGGAAGCTTATATCTCGATACAATTAACGAAGTTTCAAATTATCGGCTTATAGTACAAATAAATGTTGTGATATCAATGCATTAAAGAAAACGGTAGAAATTTATTCATTTTTGACTTACGACTTACATCCACTATGGTCTGTCCAAAGATTTTGATCTGTCGCCTCTTACTGAGTGGTCAAATGAAGCCACGAATTAGTCAAAGTCAATGGCAATGCCTAAACTCAAATATATTGTAGTTCAACACAGTACGTGTTTGACGTTTTGGTTTATTTTGGTTTGCTATCTCAGAATCGCATCGTCGCGTTTCAGTATACGTCGCGCCGCAGTGAGTGATATTCGTTCATTGACGCGCCTCAACGCGTTTACTGTGATTTACTGTGATTGAATAGTTCGACCGCCATCCGTTGGAGCGCTACAATGCATGTTCGCCTGTTTTTCACAAGAGTGGGCTATATTGGTAATATATAATATTTGATAGTACCTACTCAGCTCATCTTATATTCTTCTTTCATGTCTCTAGATTCTAACTTTAACTTGGCATGATTTTCAACTTGGTGTTCTATTAGCATTTTGACAGCTAGTAATTGAAAGCTTTTTTTGTGCAGGCAGTATTAATCTGCATCTTGGGGAGCAAAAAATGTTTTATTTGTAGCAATCATCAGTGCAGAACTCAAACTTAAATATCCAACCCGACGAGTATTCCCATATTCACTAGCGAGGCCAAGCGGATGAGTTCCGGAATAATATGATCTGCGACAGTTTCGTATTAACCTCTTGAACAAATTTATGGAAGACTGTAACTTTCTAAATATTACGGATTCCAAAATATCATACACAGGCCTGGGAATTGTCGCGTTTGTCAATGACACCTGACAAGATACATAAAAACATGGTCAGTCAAAAAAAACTTGTCAACTTCCAGTTTTCCGTCGCACGACTGGATCCCCACGACCAGATGACAACTTTTTCCAACCGCGACGATTTGCTTTTGTTGTATGTCTTGTTAGAGCACACATCTGCGACAAAAGTGTGACAACGCATACACTTTCGGCTCTGTGCACGACACAACATTGGTCCCGAAAGTAAGTTATGTCGCATCTTCTGGTTGACCATCTGCGTGGAGGAGCAATAGCAGCGGACAAATTTGAAATATCATACTGAAAAGAGCACTTTATAATTAATTATTTCTTTGTTCTCTTGACAGATTTTCTGTTTAGAAATAAGACATTTTATTCAATTTTTGCGTTGTTACGTACATAATAATACATAAACAAAAAAACAAGTGTCTCTTGCACAGAGAAAGATCCCCCAGTGTAGAATAACTGAACCATTTAACGCAACGCAAGTTTGCTCGCTTTTCACGCGGTTTATGGAGTTTTCGTACTTTTCAAGCGGGTTTTGCATTGATGCTGTTTTTTAACCGATTTTGTTCACGTGGATTTGAAAAAAAATCGGAGCATACGAAACAGCGATTTTTGATAAAGTTTTTTGCGGTTTTTGTAATTTACCCGGTTTTGACTTACGCAGTACAATCAATCGTCCGCGACTTCAGTGGATTTTAACCGGTACACCGTTTGTAGCAATTGCCTGATAGACGGTTATTTGACTGCAATATTTTATGTATAAGGGAAGATCCATTAATTACGTAACGCGAAAATTGGACTTTTTCAACCCCCTCCCCCTATGTCACACTTTTCAGTATGACGCTTTTGAAATTTTTGTATGGATCGTCACACTTCACTCAACCCCCCCTCCCCCCTCTAAACGTTACGTAATTTGTGGACGTTCCCTAAGAGAAATACGGAATTTTATTTAAGCGTATATCCTACATTAGGGGCAATTAAGGAACATTCGATATATTTTTGATTGATTGGAATTACTGCACGTTAACTTGGGCGGAGTATTAAATTTTAATCGCTAGTCACGCGCTGTTGTGGGGCCGTACACTTATTACGGTGCATTTTTCTGTGTTTTTCGAAACCCCCTCCAATGTAAATTTTTTTTTTACACATTATTTTTTATTTATATGGAAAGTAAGAAAATGATAGTACTCCTTCCAGTGCTTACGTAATAAGTGTACGGTCATGAAACGCTTATGCGGGCTTGTTCATGTTATGTACAGCGTGATATGTTTTTTGGTTTATGATGTTCAAAATACAACAGCTTGTGTGCTCGAGTGTTAATGGCCCACTTAAAAGATTTCCGGATATAGATAATTTCCAACCATTCGTGATTTTTAAACATACATTTTAGATATGTAATTAAATGACGCATTTTGGTTAAACAGGAGGAGCTGGACTAAAATCACCAAAATTCGACACATTATTATTATGCCGTACATATTAGCCGTTTTTATAATGAGCTCGACTTCAACTGCTGTAAAACCCAGATATTTCAGTGGTTTCCCCACATTTTGTCATCAATTCATAATGACAACATTTTGCTGACAACGACAACAATTTTTGTCGCGACAAAATTCAAAGGTGACATGACGAACTTTTTTGTCAATAACCATGACAACTATTCTAATCCGTCTGGTTGTGCAAAACCTTAGTCGCGATGGAAAGCGTCACGACAAATATATCGTAACAAAATAAGTATGTGACAAGATTCAAAATGTCTTGTCGGAGCGAGAGACCAGTAGTACGCTGTATCGAGCTACGTTGGTTAGGTTGTGTTGTCCAGTTTGATGTGACTGTTTTCTTTTTGGTTTTGTCGCATGGTTTTTGTGTATGAAGGTGACAAATCCCAGGCCTGATCATACTTATCACCATGAACATTGAGCTGGTGAGCACCAACCAAGCAATTTGTAAGAAAATCACGACTTGCTCCGACGTTTTGAGGTCCCGATAAGCCCCGCTAGGTTATATCGGAGGTCTCAACTTCTCAGACAAATCTTGAAGGACGGGACAATTTGTGAGTCCCAAAATTTGTTCACATCGGTTCACTGACGGCTGAGATATAGCGATTTGAAAATAGCGTTCCAACTTTTTTCGAGGCTTGGTCGCTCGTGTAAGTAAAACCTATTTCCGTCGGAGGAGTGTTAAGGTCACTCCTGACGGAATCCAAGTTTAAAAGTGCTCGCGTTTTCAGGGGCACACCACTCGATTCAGAGGCGGCGCACAACTGTCATTTTTGTTAATTTAGCTTTGCTGCGTCGCAGCATGCGTGAAATAAGCGAAATGACAGTTGTGCGTTGCTTCCGTATCGAGTGGTGTGCCCCCGAAGTCGCGAGCACTTTTAAACTTGGATTCCGTCAGGAGTGACCTTAATGCTTTGGGTTCGAATCAAGGAGCAGCCATGGGAGGAAGAAGGAGGTGAGGCATTTGAAGAGACTGTAAATGTGTTGGCCGTAGGGCAAACTATTTTTTGTACACAATCACAAGGGACGTATTTGAGACCGCATTTGAAACATTTCCATAAACAGATAAGCAGTTACTTGCGTCTCCAAGTAAATATGACCCCCTATATATCTCTAAAACATTTTTGATTATCTCTAAATATTTTTTTTAAAAATATTTTGATTACTCCTGTTTTAGCTGTTACAAACAACAAAAAAATATCGTATTGCTACCTATTCGATTCCATTTGATCAGCAATTTTATTTCGCCGCCAGAAACCACCACGAGGCGGCCAAATTTCAAAAATATCAAAGTTGCTTATTTTCTTTGGCGTTTTTCTGATGTTTTTCTGAATTTCAAAAATATCAAAGTTGCTTTTTTTCTTTGGCGTTTTCTGACTTTGGCGTATTTTTCGTTGCGACTAAAATAAGCGGAGTAGTAGATTTTTTATGAGCGATACAAGCATGATCCGACTATAATTTCATGTCTTTATACTGTGTTTGCTCTACGGCCTGAATAACATGTTATTCAAACTATCAACAATAGAAAGCTCATAGCCGAATAACATAAAAAGGGTCTAGTGCGAACACAGACCTAACTGTCTAACTGCAAGTTGATTGCAGCGCCGCACTCTGGGTGGATTTTATTTCAGGCTTGATGGCTTTCTCCAGAACACATGAAAACGTTGTACGCCCAGGTTTTTTTACGCGGTTGGAGTTAATTAATTTCTCGATTAACATGAACTTTCACAACTGTTGTTGTGAAAGTTCAGGTTAACCGAGAAATTATTTAATTTTCTTTGATTTTTTGTGAATTTTTTCGTGGGGTTAACTCATTGCTTCATTATTGATGCTGAAGGTTAACGACCAAAACAGAACCGTGTAAAAAAACAACCTGGGTGTATTCTGTTAATCCTCCAACTTTCCCGGCAAAATTTTCCATCTTTTCAAAGATATAAAGACAGCAGATCTCAATCCGAACCGATACGTTTTTCTTCAAAATCAATAAATTCATGTTTATTTCCACGTATTTTCTTCAAACTTAACATTGTAAGTGTTTGGCCAGTTGACTCTTCAGCTTCAGTTTTAAGTTTTCACAGTTTTGCTCTAGATTATAAATTTAAAAAGTTTTCTAGTTTGGCAATTAAGCCTTTTGGAGGCATTGATTTGTTAATCGAACCGATACGTGAGAAGTCCATCCGTTCGGTAGTTATATTGCCTCAAAGGAAAGCAAACTCATTTTTATATTTTTAGAACATAAAAATAAGCTTGTACAAGCTCCTACTATTACAACATCGGTTTTGCGCGAACTCGCTCTCTCTAGACCATGGTAGCTCACTACCCGAAACAATTAACACGAATGAGGGTGGAGAGCGTAGAAGTAGTGCTCACCGACTTCTTGACTTTTCAGACAAGAGAGGCATCATTTCAAAACAGCAATAATTCACACGGTAACCGTGAAGGAGTGGATAGCATACATGCATCATTCTGGCGGTTTTGTTGATACTCTTGGTTCGAATCCAAGAGGCAGCCATGGGAGGGGGAAGGGGGTGGGGCATTTAAAACCGATTGGTTTACTATTTTTTGTACACACAGTTGATAGTAACTATCATACTGAGACCCATATAGGCGAATCTGAGTTTTAATGAGCTGAAATAGACCAACACAAATTTTTGCTTTAGGAGAAAGCTTCTTAGTTGTCGACTAAGCGTGACTAAACAGGACGGCAGGGCTGTATGACCCAAGTATCCCAAAATAAAATATGTTTCCAGGGGATGCTGGAATGCGATTTTAGGTGAACAATAGAATACTTTCAATGCAGAATCAAGACCCATATGGGCGCCGGCAGTGTGAAGCCGTACTCGCGGATGCACAACATGTTAGCTTTGGGGGAGTTGATAGTAACTATCAGCGCTCAACTGCGACTCATGGGGCGCCGGCAGTGCGAAGCCGTTCTCGCGGATGCACAACATGTTAGCTTTGGGGAGTTGATAGTAACTATCAGCGCTCAACTGCGACTCATGAGGGCGCCGGCAGTGCGAAGCCGTACTCGCGGATGCACAACATGTTAGCTTTGGGGAGTGGATAGTAACTATCAGCGCTCAACTGCGACTCATGGGGGCGCCGGCAGTGCGAAGCCGTTCTCGCGGATGCACAACATGTTAGCTTTGGGGGAGTTGATAGTAACTATCAGCGCTCAACTGCGACTCATGGGGGCGCCGGCAGTGCGAAGCCGTACTCGCAAAAGCACAACATGTTAGCTTTGGGGGAGTTGATAGTAACTATCAGCGCTCAACTGCGACTCATGGAAGCGCCGGCAGTGCGAAGCCGTACTCGCAAAAGCACAACATGTTAGCTTTGGGGAGTTGATAGTAACTATCAGCGCTCAACTGCGACTCATGGGGCGCCGGCAGTGCGAAGCCGTACTCGCAAAGCACAACATGTAAACCGATTGGTTTACTATTTTTGTACACAGAGTTGATAGTAACTTTCATACTGAGACCCATATAGGCGATTCTGAGTTTTAATGAGCTGAAATAGACCAACACAAATTTTTGCTTTAGGAGAAAGCTTCTTAGTTGTCGACTAAGCGTGACTAAACAGGACGGCAGGGCTGTATGACCCAAGTATCCCAAAATAAAATATGTTTCCAGGGGATGCTGGAATGCGATTTTAGGTGAACAATAGAATACTTTCAATGCAGAATCAAGACCCATATGGGCGCCGGCAGTGTGAAGCCGTACTCGCGGATGCACAACATGTTAGCTTTGGGGGGTTGATAGTAACTATCAGCGCTCAACTGCGACTCATGGGGGCGCCGGCAGTGCGAAGCCGTACTCGCGGATGCACAACATGTTAGCTTTGGGGGAGTTGGTAGTAACTATCAGCGCTCAACTGCGACTCATGAGGGCGCCGGCAGTGCGAAGCCGTACTCGCGGATGCACAACATGTTAGCTTTGGGGGAGTTGATAGTAACTATCAGCGCTCAACTGCGACTCATGGGGGCGCCGGCAGTGCGAAGCCGTTCTCGCGGATGCACAACATGTTAGCTTTGGGGGAGTTGATAGTAACTATCAGCGCTCAACTGCGACTCATGGGGGCGCCGGCAGTGCGAAGCCGTACTCGCAAAAGCACAACATGTTAGCTTTGGGGGAGTTGATAGTAACTATCAGCGCTCAACTGCGACTCATGGGGGCGCCGGCAGTGCGAAGCCGTACTCGCAAAAGCACAACATGTTAGCTTTGGGGGAGTTGATAGTAACTATCAGCGCTCAACTGCGACTCATGGGGGCGCCGGCAGTGCGAAGCCGTTCTCGCGGATGCACAACATGTTAGCTTTGGGGGAGTTGATAGTAACTATCAGCGCTCAACTGCGACTCATGGGGGCGCCGGCAGTGCGAAGCCGTACTCGCAAAAGCACAACATGTTAGCTTTGGGGGAGTTGATAGTAACTATCAGCGCTCAACTGCGACTCATGGAAGCGCCGGCAGTGCGAAGCCGTACTCGCAAAAGCACAACATGTTAGCTTTGGGGGAGTTGATAGTAACTATCAGCGCTCAACTGCGACTCATGGGGGCGCCGGCAGTGCGAAGCCGTACTCGCAAAAGCACAACATGTAAACCGATTGGTTTACTATTTTTGTACACAGAGTTGATAGTAACTATCATACTGAGACCCATATAGGCGATTCTGAGTTTTAATGAGCTGAAATAGACCAACACAAATTTTTGCTTTAGGAGAAAGCTTCTTAGTTGTCGACTAAGCGTGACTAAACAGGACGGCAGGGCTGTATGACCCAAGTATCCCAAAATAAAATATGTTTCCAGGGATGCTGGAATGCGATTTTAGGTGAACAATAGAATACTTTCAATGCAGAATCAAGACCCATATGGGCGCCGGCAGTGTGAAGCCGTACTCGCGGATGCACAACATGTTAGCTTTGGGGAGTTGATAGTAACTATCAGCGCTCAACTGCGACTCATGGGGCGCCGGCAGTGCGAAGCCGTTCTCGCGGATGCACAACATGTTAGCTTTGGGGAGTTGATAGTAACTATCAGCGCTCAACTGCGACTCATGAGGGCGCCGGCAGTGCGAAGCCGTACTCGCGGATGCACAACATGTTAGCTTTGGGGAGTTGATAGTAACTATCAGCGCTCAACTGCGACTCATGGGGGCGCCGGCAGTGCGAAGCCGTTCTCGCGGATGCACAACATGTTAGCTTTGGGGAGTTGATAGTAACTATCAGCGCTCAACTGCGACTCATGGGGCGCCGGCAGTGCGAAGCCGTACTCGCAAAAGCACAACATGTTAGCTTTGGGGGAGTTGATAGTAACTATCAGCGCTCAACTGCGACTCATGGAAGCGCCGGCAGTGCGAAGCCGTACTCGCAAAAGCACAACATGTTAGCTTTGGGGAGTTGATAGTAACTATCAGCGCTCAACTGCGACTCATGGGGGCGCCGGCAGTGCGAAGACGTACTCGCAAAAGCACAACATGTAAACCGATTGGTTTACTATTTTTTGTACACACAGTTGATAGTAACTATCATACTGAGACCCATATAGGCGAATCTGAGTTTTAATGAGCTGAAATAGACCAACACAAATTTTTGCTTTAGGAGAAAGCTTCTTAGTTGTCGACTAAGCGTGACTAAACAGGACGGCAGGGCTGTATGACCCAAGTATCCCAAAATAAAATATGTTTCCAGGGGATGCTGGAATGCGATTTTAGGTGAACAATAGAATACTTTCAATGCAGAATCAAGACCCATATGGGCGCCGGCAGTGTGAAGCCGTACTCGCGGATGCACAACATGTTAGCTTTAGGGGAGTTGATAGTAACTATCAGCGCTCAACTGCGACTCATGGGGGCGCCGGCAGTGCGAAGCCGTACTCGCAGATGCACAACATGTTAGCTTTGGGGGAGTTGATAGTAACTATCAGCGCTCAACTGCGACTCATGAGGGCGCCGGCAGTGCGAAGCCGTACTCGCAGATGCACAACATGTTAGCTTTAGGGGAGTTGATAGTAACTATCAGCGCTCAACTGCGACTCATGGGGGCGCCGGCAGTGCGAAGCCGTACTCGCAGATGCACAACATGTTAGCTTTGGGGGAGTTGATAGTAACTATCAGCGCTCAACTGCGACTCATGAGGGCGCCGGCAGTGCGAAGCCGTACTCGCGGATGCACAACATGTTAGCTTTGGGGGAGTTGATAGTAACTATCAGCGCTCAACTGCGACTCATGGGGGCGCCGGCAGTGCGAAGCCGTACTCGCAAAAGCACAACATGTTAGCTTTGGGGGAGTTGATAGTAACTATCAGCGCTCAACTGCGACTCATGGGGGCGCCGGCAGTGCGAAGCCGTACTCGCGGATGCACAACATGTTAGCTTTGGGGGAGTTGATAGTAACTATCAGCGCTCAACTGCGACTCATGGGGGCGCCGGCAGTGCGAAGCCGTACTCGCGGATGCACAACATGTTAGCTTTGGGGGAGTTGATAGTAACTATCAGCGCTCAACTGCGACTCATGGGGCGCCGGCAGTGCGAAGCCGTACTCGCAAAAGTAGCACAACATGTAAAACCGATTGGTTTACTATTTTTTGTACACAGAGTTGATAGTAACTATCATACTGAGACCCATATAGGCGATTCTGAGTTTTAATGAGCTGAAATAGACCAACACAAATTTTTGCTTTAGGAGAAAGCTTCTTAGTTGTCGACTAAGCGTGACTAAACAGGACGGCAGGGCTGTATGACCCAAGTATCCCAAAATAAAATATGTTTCCAGGGATGCTGGAATGCGATTTTAGGTGAACAATAGAATACTTTCAATGCAGAATCAAGACCCATATGGGCGCCGGCAGTGTGAAGCCGTACTCGCGGATGCACAACATGTTAGCTTTGGGGAGTTGATAGTAACTATCAGCGCTCAACTGCGACTCATGGGGGCGCCGGCAGTGCGAACCCGTACTCGCGGATGCACAACATGTTAGCTTTGGGGGAGTTGATAGTAACTATCAGCGCTCAACTGCGACTCATGGGGGCGCCGGCAGTGCGAAGCCGTACTCGCGGATGCACAACATGTTAGCTTTGGGGGAGGCGGTAGTAACTATCAGCGCTCAACTGCGGCGCCTGGGGGCGAGGCGTGTGCGAAGCCGTTCTCGCGGATGCACAACATGTTAGCTTTGGGGGAGTTGATAGTAACTATCAGCGCTCAACTGCGACTCATGGGGGCGCCGGCAGTGCGAAGCCGTACTCGCAAAAGCACAACATGTTAGCTTTGGGGGAGTTGATAGTAACTATCAGCGCTCAACTGCGACTCATGGAAGCGCCGGCAGTGCGAAGCCGTACTCGCAAAAGCACAACATGTTAGCTTTGGGGGAGTTGATAGTAACTATCAGCGCTCAACTGCGACTCATGGGGGCGCCGGCAGTGCGAAGCCGTACTCGCGAAAGCACAACATGTAAACCGATTGGTTTACTATTTTTTGTACACACAGTTGATAGTAACTATCATACTGAGACCCATATAGGCGATTCTGAGTTTTAATGAGCTGAAATAGACCAACACAAATTTTTGCTTTAGGAGAAAGCTTCTTAGTTGTCGACTAAGCGTGACTAAACAGGACGGCAGGGCTGTATGACCCAAGTATCCCAAAATAAAATATGTTTCCAGGGATGCTGGAATGCGATTTTAGGTGAACAATAGAATACTTTCAATGCAGAATCAAGACCCATATGGGCGCCGGCAGTGTGAAGCCGTACTCGCGGATGCACAACATGTTAGCTTTGGGGAGTTGATAGTAACTATCAGCGCTCAACTGCGACTCATGGGGGTGCCCGCAGTGCGTAGCCATTCTCGCGGATGCACAACATGTTAGCTTTGGGGGAGTTGATAGTAACTATCAGCGCTCAACTGCGACTCATGGGGGCGCCGGCAGTGCGAAGCCATACTCGCGGATGCACAACATGTTAGCTTTGGGGGAGTTGATAGTAACTATCAGCGCTCAACTGCGACTCATGGGGGCGCCGGCAGTGCGAAGCCGTTCTCGCGAATGCACAACATGTTAGCTTTGGGGGAGTTGATAGTAACTATCAGCGCTCAACTGCGACTCATGGGGGCGCCGGCAGTGCGAAGCCGTACTCGCAAAAGCACAACATGTTAGCTTTGGGGGAGTTGATAGTAACTATCAGCGCTCAACTGCGACTCATGGGGGCGCCGGCAGTGCGAAGCCGTACTCGCAAAAGCACAACATGTTAGCTTTGGGGGAGTTGATAGTAACTATCAGCGCTCAACTGCGACTCATGGGGGCGCCGGCAGTGCGAAGCCGTACTCGCGGATGCACAACATGTTAGCTTTGGGGGAGTTGATAGTAACTATCAGCGCTCAACTGCGACTCATGGTGGCGCCGGCAGTGCGAAGCCGTACTCGCGAAAGCACAACATGTTAGCTTTGGGGGAGTTGATAGTAACTATCAGCGCTCAACTGCGACTCATGGGGGCGCCGGCAGTGCGAAGCCGTACTCGCGAAAGCACAACATGTTAGCTTTGGGGGAGTTGATAGTAACTATCAGCGCTCAACTGCGACTCATGGGGGCGCCGGCAGTGCGAAGCCGTACTCGCGAAAGCACAACATGTAAACCGATTGGTTTACTATTTTTTGTACACAGAGTTGATAGTAACTATCATACTGAGACCCATATAGGCGATTCTGAGTTTTAATGAGCTGAAATAGACCAACATAAATTTTTGCTTTAGGAGAAAGCTTCTTAGTTGTCGACTAAGCGTGACTAAACAGGACGGCAGGGCTGTATGACCCAAGTATCCCAAAATAAAATATGTTTCCAGGGGATGCTGGAATGCGATTTTAGGTGAACAATAGAATACTTTCAATGCAGAATCAAGACCCATATGGGCGCCGGCAGTGTGAAGCCGTACTCGCGGATGCACAACATGTTAGCTTTGGGGAGTTGATAGTAACTATCAGCGCTCAACTGCGACTCATGGGGCGCCGGCAGTGCGAAGCCGTTCTCGCGGATGCACAACATGTTAGCTTTGGGGGAGTTGATAGTAACTATCAGCGCTCAACTGCGACTCATGAGGGCGCCGGCAGTGCGAAGCCGTACTCGCGGATGCACAACATGTTAGCTTTGGGGAGTTGATAGTAACTATCAGCGCTCAACTGCGACTCATGGGGGCGCCGGCAGTGCGAAGCCGTTCTCGCGGATGCACAACATGTTAGCTTTGGGGAGTTGATAGTAACTATCAGCGCTCAACTGCGACTCATGGGGCGCCGGCAGTGCGAAGCCGTACTCGCAAAAGCACAACATGTTAGCTTTGGGGAGTTGATAGTAACTATCAGCGCTCAACTGCGACTCATGGAAGCGCCGGCAGTGCGAAGCCGTACTCGCAAAAGCACAACATGTTAGCTTTGGGGGAGTTGATAGTAACTATCAGCGCTCAACTGCGACTCATGGGGGCGCCGGCAGTGCGAAGACGTACTCGCAAAAGCACAACATGTAAACCGATTGGTTTACTATTTTTTGTACACACAGTTGATAGTAACTATCATACTGAGACCCATATAGGCGATTCTGAGTTTTAATGAGCTGAAATAGACCAACACAAATTTTTGCTTTAGGAGAAAGCTTCTTAGTTGTCGACTAAGCGTGACTAAACAGGACGGCAGGGCTGTATGACCCAAGTATCCCAAAATAAAATATGTTTCCAGGGGATGCTGGAATGCGATTTTAGGTGAACAATAGAATACTTTCAATGCAGAATCAAGACCCATATGGGCGCCGGCAGTGTGAAGCCGTACTCGCGGATGCACAACATGTTAGCTTTGGGGGAGTTGATAGTAACTATCAGCGCTCAACTGCGACTCATGGGGGCGCCGGCAGTGCGAAGCCGTTCTCGCGGATGCACAACATGTTAGCTTTGGGGGAGTTGATAGTAACTCTCAGCGCTGCACTACGACACATGGGGGCGCCGGCAGTGCGAAGCCTTACTCGCGGATGCACAACATGTTAGCTTTGGGGAGTTGATAGTAACTATCAGCGCTCAACTGCGCCTCATGGGGGCGCCGGCAGTGCGAAGCCTTTCTCGCGGATGCACAACATGTTAGCTTTGGGGAGTTGATAGTAACTATCAGCGCTCAACTGCGACTCATGAGGGCGCCGGCAGTGCGAAGCCGTACTCGCGGATGCACAACATGTTAGCTTTGGGGAGTTGATAGTAACTATCAGCGCTCAACTGCGACTCATGGGGGCGCCGGCAGTGCGAAGCCGTACTCGCAAAAGCACAACATGTTAGCTTTGTGGGACTTGATAGTAACTATCAGCGCTCAACTGCGACTCATGGGGGCGCCGGCAGTGCGAAGCCGTTCTCGCGGATGCACAACATGTTAGCTTTGGGGAGTTGATAGTAACTATCAGCGCTCAACTGCGACTCATGGGGCGCCGGCAGTGCGAAGCCGTACTCGCAAAAGCACAACATGTTAGCTTTGGGGGGGTTGATAGTAACTATCAGCGCTCAACTGCGACTCATGGAAGCGCCGGCAGTGCGAAGACGTACTCGCAAAAGCACAACATGTTAGCTTTGGGGAGTTGATAGTAACTATCAGCGCTCAACTGCGACTCATGGGGCGCCGGCAGTGCGAAGCCGTACTCGCAAAAGCACAACATGTAAACCGATTGGTTTACTATTTTTGTACACAGAGTTGATAGTAACTATCATACTGAGACCCATATAGGCGATTCTGAGTTTTAATGAGCTGAAATAGACCAACACAAATTTTTGCTTTAGGGGAAAGCTTCTTGGTTGTCGACTAAGCGTGACTAAACAGGACGGCAGGGCTGTATGACCCAAGTATCCCAAAATAAAATATGTTTCCAGGGGATGCTGGAATGCGATTTTAGGTGAACAATAGAATACTTTCAATGCAGAATCAAGACCCATATGGGCGCCGGCAGTGTGAAGCCGTACTTGCGGATGCACAACATGTTAGCTTTGGGGAGTTGATAGTAACTATCAGCGCTCAACTGCGACTCATGGGGCGCCGGCAGTGCGAAGCCGTTCTCGCGGATGCACAACATGTTAGCTTTGGGGGAGTTGATAGTAACTATCAGCGCTCAACTGCGACTCATGAGGGCGCCGGCAGTGCGAAGCCGTGCTCGCGGATGCGCGACATGTTAGCTTTGGGGGAGTTGATAGTAACTATCAGCGCTCAACTGCGACTCATGGGGGCGCCGGCAGTGCGAAGCCGTTCTCGCGGATGCACAACATGTTAGCTTTGGGGGAGTTGATAGTAACTATCAGCGCTCAACTGCGACTCATGGGGGCGCCGGCAGTGCGAAGCCGTACTCGCAAAAGCACAACAGCTTAGCTTTGGGGAGTTGATAGTAACTATCAGCGCTCAACTGCGACTCATGGAAGCGCCGGCAGTGCGAAGCCGTACTCGCAAAAGCACAACATGTTAGCTTTGGGGGAGTTGATAGTAACTATCAGCGCTCAACTGCGACTCATGGGGGCGCCGGCAGTGCGAAGCCGTACTCGCAAAAGCACAACATGTAAACCGATTGGTTTACTATTTTTGTACACAGAGTTGATAGTAACTATCATACTGAGACCCATATAGGCGATTCTGAGTTTTAATGAGCTGAAATAGACCAACACAAATTTTTGCTTTAGGAGAAAGCTTCTTAGTTGTCGACTAAGCGTGACTAAACAGGACGGCAGGGCTGTATGACCCAAGTATCCCAAAATAAAATATGTTTCAGGGGATGCTGGAATGCGATTTTAGGTGAACAATAGAATACTTTCAATGCAGAATCAAGACCCATATGGGCGCCGGCAGTGTGAAGCCGTACTCGCGGATGCACAACATGTTAGCTTTGGGGAGTTGATAGTAACTATCAGCGCTCAACTGCGACTCATGGGGGCGCCGGCAGTGCGAAGCCGTTCTCGCGGATGCACAACATGTTAGCTTTGGGGAGTTGATAGTAACTATCAGCGCTCAACTGCGACTCATGAGGGCGCCGGCAGTGCGAAGCCGTACTCGCGGATGCACAACATGTTAGCTTTGGGGGAGTTGATAGTAACTATCAGCGCTCAACTGCGACTCATGGGGGCGCCGGCAGTGCGAAGCCGTTCTCGCGGATGCACAACATGTTAGCTTTGGGGAGTTGATAGTAACTATCAGCGCTCAACTGCGACTCATGGGGGCGCCGGCAGTGCGAAGCCGTACTCGCAAAAGCACAACATGTTAGCTTTGGGGGAGTTGATAGTAACTATCAGCGCTCAACTGCGACTCATGGAAGCGCCGGCAGTGCGAAGCCGTACTCGCAAAAGCACAACATGTTAGCTTTGGGGGAGTTGATAGTAACTATCAGCGCTCAACTGCGACTCATGGGGGCGCCGGCAGTGCGAAGCCGTACTCGCAAGCACAACATGTAAACCGATTGGTTTACTATTTTTGTACACAGAGTTGATAGTAACTATCATACTGAGACCCATATAGGCGAATCTGAGTTTTAATGAGCTGAAATAGACCAACACAAATTTTTGCTTTAGGAGAAAGCTTCTTAGTTGTCGACTAAGCGTGACTAAACAGGACGGCAGGGCTGTATGACCCAAGTATCCCAAAATAAAATATGTTTCCAGGGGATGCTGGAATGCGATTTTAGGTGAACAATAGAATACTTTCAATGCAGAATCAAGACCCATATGGGCGCCGGCAGTGTGAAGCCGTACTCGCGGATGCACAACATGTTAGCTTTGGGGGAGTTGATAGTAACTATCAGCGCTCAACTGCGACTCATGGGGCGCCGGCAGTGCGAAGCCGTTCTCGCGGATGCACAACATGTTAGCTTTGGGGAGTTGATAGTAACTATCAGCGCTCAACTGCGACTCATGAGGGCGCCGGCAGTGCGAAGCCGTACTCGCGGATGCACAACATGTTAGCTTTGGGGAGTTGATAGTAACTATCAGCGCTCAACTGCGACTCATGGGGCGCCGTCAGTGCGAAGCCGTTCTCGCGGATGCACAACATGTTAGCTTTGGGGGAGTTGATAGTAACTATCAGCGCTCAACTGCGACTCATGGGGGCGCCGGCAGTGCGAAGCCGTACTCGCAAAAGCACAACATGTAAGCTTATGGGGAGTTTATAGTAACCATCCGCGCTCAACCGCGACTAATGGAAGCGCCGGCAGTGCGAAGACGTACTCGCATAAGCGCAACGTGTAAGTTTGTGGGGTGCGGACAGTAACTATCAGCGTTCAACTGCGACTCATGGGGGCGCCGGCAGTGCGAAGCCGTACTCGCGAAAGCACAACATGTAAACCGATTGGTTTACTATTTTTGTACACAGAGTTGATAGTAACTATCATACTGAGACCCATATAGGCGAATCTGAGTTTTAATGAGCTGAAATAGACCAACACAAATTTTGCTTTAGGAGAAAGCTTCTTAGTTGTCGACTAAGCGTGACTAAACAGGACGGCAGGGCTGTATGACCCAAGTATCCCAAAATAAAATATGTTTCCAGGATGCTGGAATGCGATTTTAGGTGAACAATAGAATACTTTCAATGCAGAATCAAGACCCATATGGGCGCCGGCAGTGTGAAGCCGTACTCGCGGATGCACAACATGTTAGCTTTGGGGGAGTTGATAGTAACTATCAGCGCTCAACTGCGACTCATGGGGGCGCCGGCAGTGCGAAGCCGTTCTCGCGGATGCACAACATGTTAGCTTTGGGGGAGTTGATAGTAACTATCAGCGCTCAACTGCGACTCATGAGGGCGCCGGCAGTGCGAAGCCGTACTCGCGGATGCACAACATGTTAGCTTTGGGGGAGTTGATAGTAACTATCAGCGCTCAACTGCGACTCATGGGGCGCCGGCAGTGCGAAGCCGTACTCGCGGATGCACAACATGTTAGCTTTGGGGAGTTGATAGTAACTATCAGCGCTCAACTGCGACTCATGGGGCGCCGGCAGTGCGAAGCCGTACTCGCAAAAGCACAACATGTTAGCTTTGGGGAGTTGATAGTAACTATCAGCGCTCAACTGCGACTCATGGGGGCGCCGGCAGTGCGAAGCCGTACTCGCAAAAGCACAACATGTTAGCTTTGGGGAGTTGATAGTAACTATCAGCGCTCAACTGCGACCCATGGGGGCGCCGGCAGTGCGAAGCCGTTCTCGCGGATGCACAACATGTTAGCTTTGGGGGAGTTGATAGTAACTATCAGCGCTCAACTGCGACTCATGGAAGCGCCGGCAGTGCGAAGCCGTACTCGCAAAAGCACAACATGTTAGCTTTGGGGGAGTTGATAGTAACTATCAGCGCTCAACTGCGACTCATGGTCGGCGCCGGCAGTGCGAAGCCGTACTCGCAAAAGCACAACATGTAAACCGATTGGTTTACTATTTTTTGTACACAGAGTTGATAGTAACTATCATACTGAGACCCATATAGGCGATTCTGAGTTTTAATGAGCTGAAATAGACCAACACAAATTTTGCTTTAGGAGAAAGCTTCTTAGTTGTCGACTAAGCGTGACTAAACAGGACGGCAGGGCTGTATGACCCAAAGTATCCCAAAATAAAATATGTTTCCAGGGATGCTGGAATGCGATTTTAGGTGAACAATAGAATACTTTCAATACAGAATCAAGACCCATATGGGCGCCAGCAGTGCGAAGCCGTACTCGCGGATGCACAACATGTTAGCTTTGGGGGAGTTGATGGTAACTATCAGCGCTCAACTGCGACTCATGGGGGCGCCGGCAGTGCGAAGCCGTACTCGCGGATGCACAACATGTTAGCTTTGGGGGAGTTGATAGTAACTATCAGCGCTCAACTGCGACTCATGAGGGCGCCGGCAGTGCGAAGCCGTACTCGCGGATGCACAACATGTTAGCTTTGGGGAGTTGATAGTAACTATCAGCGCTCAACTGCGACTCATGGGGGCGCCGGCAGTGCGAAGCCGTACTCGCGGATGCACAACATGTTAGCTTTGGGGGAGTTGATAGTAACTATCAGCGCTCAACTGCGACTCATGGGGGCGCCGGCAGTGCGAAGCCGTACTCGCAAAAGCACAACATGTTAGCTTTGGGGGAGTTGATAGTAACTATCAGCGCTCAACTGCGACTCATGGGGGCGCCGGCAGTGCGAAGCCGTACTCGCAAAAGCACAACATGTTAGCTTTGGGGGAGTTGATAGTAACTATCAGCGCTCAACTGCGACTCATGGGGGCGCCGGCAGTGCGAAGCCGTACTCGCGGATGCACAACATGTTAGCTTTGGGGGAGTTGATAGTAACTATCAGCGCTCAACTGCGACTCATGGGGGCGCCGGCAGTGCGAAGCCGTACTCGCAAAAGCACAACATGTTAGCTTTGGGGGAGTTGATAGTAACTATCAGCGCTCAACTGCGACTCATGGGGGCGCCGGCAGTGCGAAGCCGTACTCGCAAAAGCACAACATGTTAGCTTTGGGGGAGTTGATAGTAACTATCATATCTCTTAACGTATAGTCTCATTTTACCCTTCTACACACCTAAGAAAAATCGACTTTCTATCCGAGGCTCGGAGACCCTAGTCATATATACCAATCAACTCAGCTCGACGAACTGAGCACATGTATGTATGTGTGTGTGTGCCAGTGAGCGTATGTGTGTGCGTTACAACAATATCACATCCGATTTGCACGCTTCAATCTTCAAATAAAAGCTATGGCTTTGGCATTGAACCTGTTGATTTTTTTTTTCCAATCAGATATTGAGTTACAGAGATATCTCAGAAATACAAACATACAGCATTAGACGTATTTTTTTGTCTACAATATTGGTAAAATAATGTCACATCAAGATACCCTGTCCATGGATAAGGGGCTTGACGTTGATATTGCAAGTGTCTTAAAAAGATTTTTATTTTTTTTATTTTTGTTGTTTAATAGAGTGCTTTTTTCAAACAAAAGGTTAAGTTCAACACTAAATTAAAAATTAAGATATTTTCCATTTTCCATTTTTATATCTCCTTCACAAGAATATCGTTATTTTGATGGTAAATGGTTTGAAAATAAGCTCCGTGAAGAAACTTTTATCACATCTTTACTTAAATAAAGGTCAACAGTTATACCAAACACACTTTGAAATTACCATGCCTCCAAAAGTTAACTAATAGTTAGTGTCGCACGATCTAACAACAACTGCCTATTAGTAAATTTGGAGGTGTGCTGGCAGGGCTCAGTAGGGTCTAACTAACATAACTCTAATACTAACAAGACCCTGAAACAAACGCTTATCCAAATAGCATTCATCTGTTTATACTTGTTTATACTTACTTGGAGATAGTGAATGTATCTTATTATATCTTCTCGATAATCTTTTATTTTAGTCTCTCTAGCTGCATGGATCAACGCAAAAAAAACTGTTTCTCTTCCTTCCTATTAGGTTAGAAAAATTAGCGGATATAGGGGACATGACTTAGTGTTTCTCGTATTAAGACAAATTTCCTTGACCTTTACCTTATAATAAAATAAATGACCGATAGTAAAATAAATAATAAAAACGAAAATAAATACATGACCATCGGTGGACAGAAAGACAAGAGACAGAGTTCTATTTAGAATAGTTAATTGAGACCATTGCACTCACAAGATAGAGAATAACTAGTACCACTATTATTGCTACAAGACTAATAACTTGACCACTTACGGAAACGAGGATAGACCATATGATGCGTTCATCCACTATTATATTGAATATTGTATACCCTGAATCTGAATAACTGAATTTTAGACCTCATTATTTTAATAAATAATAAAGCTTTGAATATTAGAAAGTGAATAGAACTTGACAAAAAAAAAAGCAATTACGGAACAACTGAACAGAAATTTTGTATAATGATCACTATTAGACTACTGAAACTTTAACTTATGACATTACTGGTGACTGATAGCATACAATTAACTCGACGACGTATTGACAAACATCCGGATACTCAACCGTGTTAAAATAAGGGAAGCTCTTTAATGTCCATTTATTACAATAGTACTTAAATTAATCTATTTTGAAACTACCCTACCAGAATGATATCGTTACATCTTTATTCGAAATTGTTACTTGGAAATGGGAACAGTACCGCCCGTTGTCAACATAGACTACTATTAGGTATTGAATGTCGGCTCCAAGTAACTAATAATTAAATTTACATGTTAACTACTTATTCAGAAGACATCTATGTACATGTTGAGCTTCCATTATTTGTTCGGTTTATAATTGACAGACTGTAGATAGAAAGAATAATGTATCGGTACACACTTAGTTTTTATTTCTGCAGCTCGGCAAAAATCCGCACAGCCGTGCGCCAGCAAAATAAAAAAAACTGATATTCCGGCAAAAATGACGTTTGTTAGCTGATTTCGGCAAATTACTTGCTGACTTTCAGCAATTTTGACAGATATCTCGGCAAGAAACGTGTTTGCTGGGGCACGGCTGTGCGAAACTCGGTAAAAGTTGACCATTTTGATGAGATCGGTAAAAATATTAAGTGTATGTGTATGATCACAATACAAACCCAGGCCGCAGTGACCTAGTGAGGCAACATAGCTTGAGTCGTCTGCTAGTATTGTGTATCACATGGAGAGCCAGCCGAGATACCAGTCTATTAAGACTACAACTGGTCAACTCTCGAAAAAAAAAAAAAAAAATAATGTCACATCAAGATATCAGCTGTCTGTAGACGTATTTGCACAATTTTCTGTTTAAACAAAAGCAAAATTGAACACCTAAGAACGTGAGACATATTTTTAGAAAACTAAAAATATATCTCCACATCAATATCTCAGCCATGTATGGTTCGGTTTGAACTCTTTTAGCCTTAAACGAAAGCTTTATAACAATGCATTATTTGCTATTGAAAATTGGTCCGATCAGACATTGCATTTCGGAATTATTGAAAAATCATTGTTTTTTCCCATTGGAAAAAAAATTCAAAACAAAAAAAAATGATTAATGCAAAAACATGCAAAATGATAGAAAACATGCGATCTATTCCCCTAAAGTGGAAAAGGAAAAATCGGTAGTTTATGTTTAAATTATTGTAAAACCAATTTATATGATTTAAATGCAATCAATCATTCTTCTTCTTCATATTGGCATCACATCCCCAACTGGGACATTTTTGGCTCGCTGCTTACTGTTCATTCAACACTTCCACAGTTATTAACCGCGAGGTTTCTAAGCCAAGTTACCATTTTTGCATTCGTATTTCATGAGGCTAAACACGATGAGTGTCCGAACCGGTGTAAATACTGTCTGAAGCAACCATGGCCTGTAAGGACCTCCCAACAAACATTCACTAATTGAACTAACATCAGTGTGATGATTTAATTCAGCGATGTGTTGAATTATGTCTGTACTATTTACACTGGCCGGCATAATAAAGTGCCCACTTGCCGTTTTTCATACAAAATGGTCAACTTTGGAGCTCTAGGTCTTGGTTTCCCCGTGAACCGATTTGGTCTGAAAATTTACCAGAGCTCAGATATAACTTGAATTTTAACATATCTATGTTTCGAGCATATTGACTCACAGGGTTAAAATTATTGCAGTAATACCAACGTGAATTTTTGGCAAAAATTGTTTTCAAATACCTCGAAAACTACATCTCTAAGTGTACAGGTATATATAGCAAACTTTTTGTATTGGCAAAATACGCGTTTTTGCTGAATATGTCATCAGTCTACAACCTATAGAATTCAAGATATTTAAAAATAAATTTTTGCCAAAAATTCACTTTGAGTAATACCGCAATAATTTTTTAACCTGTGAATCAATATGGTCGAAACTTAGATATGTTAAAATTCAAGTTATATCTGAGCTCTGGTAAAATTTTCAGCCAAATTCACGGGGAACCCGAGATCTAAACTCAAGTTGACCATTTTGTATGCAAAACGGCAAGTGGGCACTTTATTATGCTGGCCAGTGTATCACAACTTCTGTTCAAGCTTTGTTCACACAATTTTGGCGAAGTTATACAACTACAACATCTCATTTGAAGAAACAACTTTATTAACTGATTCGTTAAACCTTTAATAAACATTTTACTAAGCCTCAATTCAGCTACATGTGAATTCTTCGAAATAATAACGCATAGAGTAACATCATCAAACTCTCCAAATGAACGTATTTTGAAGCAATTTGCTATTTTCATATAATCATTTTACAATTTCCTATATCAGGTCTCGAACTGCTGTCATTTGATCATCCGCCGGTAACGTTGCCATCCGCGCTATCCTTGATTTGGTAGATATGGCTCACTCAATGCATAACATAAATAATCTAATTGCTAAATATGAATCATAATTGGACTCTTATTCAATAAGTCAATCTGTCAAACTATAGAGTACAAGATGTTTATTTCAACAATTGCATTGTTCAGCCAGTCATAACCATCGCACACTGGGGAAAATATGTAAAAAATAATGTCACAACGATAAATTAAAATCCGTCCTCAATGCTATTCATGGAATTTACGAAAATAAAATCCATGTATATTCGACCTTCCTCCAGAATCTCTTGATAAACGGTTGCGATATGATTGTCAAATGGTAAGATTATTCCAATTTCGCCGCAATAAAGATCAACATCCATGCGATAATATTAAGATTCCACACTCAAAGATTCAATAATTTTCCAACGTTATTCAACGGCGTTATGTCCGGCTTTAAAGTAAATTTAGCTCCGCATGAATGCATGTTTTTTTCATTGCTCCAGCAGTTTTGTTCGTTATAATCTCCGACAGCTTAATAAATCACGAATATAAAAAGCATGTCTTGAAAACAAATCTTTTTCCTATAAATCAAATTTTCCAGATCTAGAATCCAGATTTTTTCTCAAACTGAAAAAGCATAATGTTTTATTCCACTGTGCGGTAGATCCAGATAAATGTGAAATTCAATGGTTAAGAAGGACAAAGGTTAAGAAGGATATCTAATGCTTGCTTATTAACTTACTATTCAAACTCAATTCGACCACCCTTTCAGAGCATCACATCACAGTCAAACAGGGAACCTTAAAAATCATTAGTTCAGCACATTGTTAAACTTCCCCAATGTGCTGAAATGTGATAAAACGAAAACGTTAGTTCGACTTCAAATAAAGTGTAACCTGTGGTTTCATTTTTTGTATTTGCTGGCTCCACCACAAGTAATATTTTCCCTCCACCAAGCCCACTGTACATCTCACCTTTCAATCGGTAATGGGTGTCACCTTGCCGATGAGAAAAGTGAATACCAATTTGTCACTCACACCACCGACACGGAATGTGTTTACAGCGGTTTGAGTGCAAGGAAAACAGTAAAACTTGCCAGACGTTAAATGCTTGCCCACAGGGACCGCCAGTTGGAAGGGTTGCCAAACTGAATAGGAACCATTAGGGGTTCGGTTATTGTCAGGTTGGTCAGTTCCAGATAAAATGGCTTAGCTACACGATCAAGTGGTTTATTCGTTTCTTGATTTCACCAAGAATAGAAGTGCGCGACGGAATAAAGTTAAAGTTAACTGTAACCAAAATTTGTACATTAAAATAGTGAAAGTGACTAGTTGATTTATCTAGATCGAGAGGTGCACCAAGTAGAAGAAGTTGCCTAAAAGTAAGAATCCGCAGTGCGGTTAATAGTGAAAACAGTAGTGTTCTTTGTATAATTTATTGTACTTATTGTATGTAGATCCATTGTGTAAGTGTAACAAGCATCTCGAGGAACAAAGAAACAATTGTAGTTCATTAAGAAGAAGAAAAAGGTAAATTATTATTTGTACTTGCGGTTGTGGTGTTAAGATATTACCAGTGACGTCACCAGGGAACTAATGCTAGGGTAGGTCCAGCAAGTGGGCCTTTTTTCTGTGTGTTTTTTTGCTTTTCTCGAATAGCAGAGCCAGTGCAAGGTAGTACGGTGGTGCAGAAGGCCGATTCCCAGTGGTTCCCGAACTGAAGTTACAGTCCAGCATCAACTCGTTTGTCGAGCAGTGCTTTTGGTGAATGCCAGCGTAATCGGTGGATATCATTTGGAGTCAGGGATCGCCCAGCATTCCCGACGAAATCGTCAAACCATCTGACGTCTTTCGGCCATTGCCATCGTCGCCGGAGACGCGAAGTTAAACACGCCATCGCCATCGTCGCCCAAGACGCGTTTGCAAACCACGCCATCGCACACCTATCGGCCATCGCCATCGTCGCCGAAGACGCGTTTGTAAACCACGCCATCGCCCACCTTTCTGCCATCGCCCTCGTCGCCGAAGACGCGTTTGCAAACCACGCCATCGCCCACCTTTCTGCCACCACCATCGTCGCCGAAGACGCTATCGCGAGCAAGCACGTCACCGGTCGAGCCCTAGAACAGCCATCGTCACCACACCACCATCTATCGCTAACATCGCATGTACCGAGATCGCACCCGTGTCAACGTCCAGAACCTCGAGTGGCCATCGCCGACATTGCCAAGTGGGTTCACGATTCCGCCAGTGCCGGCGGTTAGCTTTCAGCAGTCATCGTGGGTCAAGTCCACGCAACGTCGATCATCGCACGCTCATCAAGAACCGGTGGCGAACGGTGGTTTCTCAACTACCATCAGACGGCCCGCGACGAACCGCACGGTAGGACCTCCGTCGATGCATCGTGGCACTGAGAGAAAATCATCCGGACTGAGAGAGAGAATGTCAAGAAAACCGCAAGTACCCTACCCTAAATGACGTCACTATGAAAACTTTAAATAAATTAGCATGCTAAGATGAAGTACGGTGTCGAGTACATTAATTGAGAGCTAGGCCTTGATTGATTAGTCTTTTCACTATATTTTGTAATTTCACCTCGTTTTCAGGGCTCACAAAGGAGCCGCCAGTCCTCGCTTGTTGGGATCCAGGGTGAATACACTGCTTGATCAGCTTTTTGAGCATATTGAATACGACCCAGTTTGCCGATCGTCCCACCATAGCACGCCGGTGGGCACGTGTCGTGATACACACGTGCGTGTATAACTCCTGCTGCAGGTAAGTTCGGTTGTGGGTGTGTAGTGGCAAGAAGAAGGTAAACGACCCTGTTTTTGTCTCCCATCCTAGCTTCCAGTGTAGCTAGCGGGTAACAAATTGGCGACCAGCTAAAATTTAAAAGTAATTACATTACCACCCCTCCAGTAGGAGTAATTAAACAGCAACCTGTTTAAAATTTTATCTTCGTCCTCCAAACAGAAGTAATTCATTTACTGGTTTAGAACTGTCTTATCGATCAGAACTCAAAATGGATGTCGAATTTGATATATTGTATCAAAATATATCAGTTCATCACCTTGAGCGTGATGAAATAGAATACGAACTCATGATCCGTGGTCTTCCATATACGGAAACTGAAACGCGCGCGGCTCTAATGAGACGATTGAAAGACCATACTAAAGTCGATTCGAACGCCAATATTGAGATCACGCGGTATGACGTCTCAGCCGAAGAAGAAATTAGGAATATAACGGTGAAGGTCAAAGAAATCCGGAGTTTCCTTGCACCAAGAAACAAATTCGATGGAATACGCGAAAGTTTGAAAACTCAGTTAGCTACATTATTTCAAACGAACTAAACGCTTAACGGATATCACGGATAATGACGACGATCTCGCGAAAATTGACGGGTTAATGAGTTGTATTCGCGAAACGTTTAACAATTATTTTTCAATGTTTGCATCCGATGGGCAACTTGGAAGAATCGAACAATTAAATCAATCTATTTCGAATCTTTTGATTTTCGAATTCGTCCGAATCAAAACGCGGCGAATAACGGGCCACAAAAAATACTTCAACCCCAGCGATGAAGAAGAGCCTCTCGAAGAAGCTTCTCACGCGAAAACGCGGAAAGGTCAATCAATGATTGAGCCTCCAAATCAGAACAACGTGTTCAGTTTGGGACCAAATGCCATTCCATTGATGTTTCAACAGTGGTTGATGAACGACCCTCAAATTCAGAAGTGTGTTAAGCAGATGGTAAGAGATCAAGCTACGGAGTATTTTGGAAATACCCTTCGCATAAATACGCAAAATGTGCAACAAAACCCCAGTCCACCAGAGGACATTTCGGTCCAAATCGTCGCGTCGGTCAAAATACTATTCCCAGCGGTCGAGTTCAGAGTCGAAAAAATCTTCCAGTACGGAAGAGGGTTGGTCATCAGACGAACCACGAAATTCGGTACGCGAAAAGAAACGTTTCCATAAATCGGAAACGGCGACCAGTGTCAGACTGGAAGCTTAAGTATGACAGTTCGGACAACGGATTAAGTCTCATGAAATTCCTTCGCGAAGTGGAATTTTTACGCGAAATCGGAGAAAATGTCGAGTAAAGATTTGTTTCGATCCGCGATTCACCTGTTTAACGGTGCCGCGAAAACCTGGTTCATGGCCGGTTTTGACAACGAAGACTTTGCGTCGTGGAACGAGCTTAAAGAAGAGCTCAAGAAGGAATTCTTGAGCCCTGACCACGATCATTCGACCGAGGTACGTGCGATTGCTAGAAGACAAGGTCCACGCGAAACGTTTCACGACTACTTTTTCGAATTACAAAAATCTTCAACTCGTTAACCAAACCTATGACCGAGCGTCGTAAGTTTGAGATCGTTTTTCGAAACATACGCGCGGATTACAAAGGACACGCGGTTTCGTCGGAAATAGATAATTTGGCTGACCTGAAAAATTCGGCAGACGGTTGGATGCAACATATTGGTTCAAATACCAAACGCGGTCCAACGATTCGTCAAATCCACGTGGAAAAACGGCTCAAGTGAATGAGTTTGACGCGAGCGAAAAACGTAAACCAAAACCGAAAAGAGAGCACGACAGTCAAAAATCGCGGACGTTCCACAATTCGTCGGTCTACCATCGCGGGTCAGATGATGACAATAAACCGTCGCGAAATCGATACGAGAGCGGGGCTCAACCGAAACAAAAGACTGCTCAATCATCTCATTCCCAATACAACCAACCAACTCCCAAATACTGCCTTAATTGCCATTCTAAAGGTCATCACACCAGACACTGTGACCAAATAGAACAAACATGCTGCCAGAAGTGTGGGCTCAGAAATGTTGAAACAGCTTCATGTCCAAACTGCACAAAAACAGGTTGAAAACTTTGTCGCAGAGGGCCGACAGTTCAGCAGGAACTAAAGTCCCTTAATATGTTTAATAACATCACGGATACTCTACAGAACCAAGGGTTCGAAAAAGTATCCAACTCTGATTATGTCCATACACAAGTACTACATAAATGAAGCCATTGTAAGTTTAGACAACGACGATAGGCCGTTCGTGAATCTAACTGTTCTAGAAATACCCTTGGTTGGATTACTAGATAGTGGAGCTCATCTAAGTATTCTTGGATTTGGAGCCACTAATTTAATACGAAAATGCGGACTTCAGATGTTTCCCTCCGATGTCAGTTTACGGACTGCAAGTGGACAGGAATTGGAAGTCACTGGGCTGAATTAATTTACCAGTCACCTTCCACGGTGTGACTAAAATAATTGATGCGCTAGTAGTTCCCTCGCTCAAAAGAAGAATTCTCTTAGGAATGAACTTTTGGCGAGCCTTCGAAATTCGACCCACTGTTGGCCAATCTTTGGTCGAAGAGATGAATCGACACAACAAAACGTCCACCCACTTCTAACGATTCTGAAAAGGAATTAACGGAGGAACAGCTGGCTCGTCTGAACCAGGTGAAGACCCTATTTAAAGTGGCAGAGGACGGTATACTCAATACGACAGATTGGATAAGTCACCGTATAGAGCTTTCGGAAGAGGCCAAGAAGCTTCCACCCGCAAGAGTGAATCCATTTCCAACTTCTCCTAAGAAACAAGGAACAAATAAACCAAGCACTTGATAAAATGCTTGAGTGCAAAATCATAGAGAAGTCCTATAGTGACTGGGCTTTGCGCTTAGTACCTGTGGACAAATCTGATGGCACGGTACGCGCTTGTGCCTGGATGCACGTAAACTTAATGAACGTACGGTCAGGGACTCCTATCCCCTCCACATGCAGACCGTATACTTAGCAGACTAGGGCATGCGAATTACATTACAACAATAGAGCCTGTCCAAGGCATTCTTGCAGGTTCCCCTGCACCCTAGATCTCGCAAATATACGGCGTTTTCTGTCTTGGGACGGGGATTGTTCCAGTTCACCCGGATGCCTTTCGGTCTCGTAAATAGCCCAGCCACACTTTCGCGGCTGATGGACCGAGTATTGGGCGGGGGTGAGCTGGAACCAAACGTATTCGTCTATCTTGATGATATAATCATCATTAGCGAAACGTTTGAGGAGCACCTGACCATACCACAGGAAGTGGCATCCAGACTTGGGCAACAAACCTGTCCATAAACTTAGAAAAGTCACACTTCTGTGTGGCTGAAGGTGACCTATCTAGGCTATATTCTAGACCGCAACGGACTGAGGCCCAACCCAGACCGTGTGGCCGCAATCGTCAATTTTGAACGTCCGTCTTCGTTGCGAGCTCTAAGGAGATTCTTGGGCATGTGTAACTACTACCGTAGATTTTTGTCTAACTATAGTAGTTACACAACCGTTGACAGAGATCTTCTTAGAAATAAACCGAAGACGATCTGTTGGAACGACCAGGCTGAAGAGTCGTTTAAGAAAATTTGAGCTTTTGAAAATTTGAAGAGCTTTTGATTAGCGCCCTCTATTAACAAATCCGGATTTTAACCGGCCCTTTGTGATTCACTGTGACGCCAGCGATTCAGCCATCGCCGGCGTGCTTACACTGAACGCACGAGGTATTGAAGCCCATCGCGTATTTTTTCTCGAAGCTGACCACCACCCAACAACGATACTGCTGCAACGGAAAAGAGGGCCTCGCGGTTCTGAATTCCATTGAGAAGTTCCGTTGCTACGTGGAGGAGCAGCAAATTTACAGGTCTACACCGATGCATCAGCGCTTGCATATATTATGCAGAAGCAATTGGCGGACCTCTTCTAGGCTGTGCCGATGGAGCATTGAATTACAAAAGAATTGAAATGGACATTTTACATCGCCGAGGGATCTGATAACATTGTTGCCGCCGATGCCCTGTCGCGTTCCGTGGAGGAGTTACAGGTTCGAAAGGACAATGTGATAGGGTGGTACGCTGACCTTAAAAAGGAAAGTAAAAGCTGACCCAGAAAAATACAAGATTTTCGAATCGAAGCAATGGTGTCCCTAAAGAAACTTGTTTCATCACAAGATGACTTATTAGATTATCGGTTCTCGTAGGAAAACCTGCGTTCCAGAATCCTTACGAGAATCTATTCTAGTTCAGAAAGAGCACGACGACAAATTGCATTTTAGGGCTGAAAGACCGTGGCTTTAGTAAAGAAGAAATACTTCTGGCCAAAAATGGTTGAAGATATTCGGAAACATGTTAGGAAATGCTCTTTATGTCACCCAAAATAAGCCATGTAGCCAACGGGTCACAAATTCCCGAGCCTGGCCCGACAAAGACCTAACCTAATAAGCCAGTTTCAAATCATCGCGTTAGATTTCATTCAATCGCTTCCCCACGCAGCCCGAGGCAATACTCACCCTCTTAGTAATCCATGGACCTGTTTTCCAAATGGTGCATACTTACCCCAGTAAGGAAAATCTCTGCACGCCGATAGTCACCAAGAGTTCTAGAGGAATCCTGGTTTAGAAAGGTATTCAGTGCCCGAATTTATAATAACGGACAATGCGTCAGTAGCTTTTTGTCCTCATGAGTTCAAAGCTTTTCCTGACCCAAATACCAGGTTCAGCACTGGAAGAAAATTCAAGACATCATAGTCGGTCCAATCCGCGTAAGACGACAGTTTGGTAACCGTACTATAAACGCGACTATTATCCAGGTCCTACGTAAAAGAGCAACCAGAAACTCTGGGACACGCGTGTGTCCGAAATCGAAACACTGCCTAAACATCACCCCTCACATGTCTACCGGTTTTTCGCCCTATCAGGGTGCTTTTCGAGACATGAAGCAATCGGATCAGGGAGAGGAACGCATAAAAAATGGATAGGGAACAAGGAAGAGGTATCCTGAGGAAGGAAGGTTGGAAAGGAAGGGGAAAATCGACGAGCAACTTTATTCATTGTGGTCACTAAAAATCTGAAAAGAAGTGTCGCAACAATAACGCTCAAAACCTACAATCACTTCGGTCCAAACAATTTGCGCCGGTATGCTCACGTCAGTCAGAGGAAGTTTTTAAACGGAACTTCCGTCGGTCTTCCGCCGCGGACAGGTACAATGCCAAGCTAGACGCGTTATATGTCCCGTGTATCATCCTAGCGCGAGTCGGTACTGAGTTCATATATGAACTGGCCCGATGAAACAGGAAAAGCCTATTGGCGTATTTTTCAGTATGCGGCTTGAAGCCTGAAAATTAAAATAAAAATCATAATAAGGGTCGTACACACTTATTACATCGAAGCACTTTTTTCTGGGTTTTTCGGCACCCCCCTCCCCCATGTAAGATTTTTTCACACAAAGAATTTTTATTTATATGGAGCGTAAGATATTGACCGACCCCCCTCCCCATAAGTGCTTACATAATATGTGCTACGGCCCCTAAGTACAATCTTCAAGTGAGCCGTTTTGATTGAGAAACACTCACCATGTAACAGAGTCGTCCGGACGACCGTCGAGTTTTGCTCAATCATTGATTCACCGTCATTAGTAATATTTCAGTCAACGTTTTAGTCTAGCCAAATCTCGTTCCGAACCAAACCAAAACATATCTGCAGCCTTGAATTCCGAAAGGTTCAAGAAAAAAAATAAAAATTTCTTTGTAAATAGAAGTTTATAAATTCTCTTTCTCTTTCCAAATGCTATACTCTTCTCTTCATACCATATTTCCGGTAGACTGAAAGAGAAAGAAAATACTAAAATTTCTTGCAAAGAAAAATATTAGTTCACATATTTTCCACTAGATGTCTTTTGACAGCTATATTTGTATACCGATTGTTCAAAACATCCTCATATCGAAAATTAAACTTGTTTTTTCGCATATTGTAACCGAAATAATGTGAAGGGAAAAAATGATAGTAATATTCAATCTAATCATGCTGAAAATATGCAGTAACAACAACATAATTGTGATTTCTAACTGCTCTAACTTTATTACATCGAAATACCGAACCGAGACCATTAGCATTTGACTTAGCTTTAAACAGCTTTAGCTTAACTTTAGCTTAGCTTTACAACAACTTTAGCTTCCAAGCTTTAACAGCTTTAAGCTTAGCTTTAGCTTAGCTTTTAGCTTAGCTTTAAGCCAACTTTAAGCTTAACTTTAGCTTAACTTTAAGCTTAGCTTTATTCTAACTTTAGCTTAGATTTTGAAATCTACGTACTTTGTATTATAATGAGTTGATTGTGCACATAAGTATCGCATTATATTTAAATAATTCGGATGTTTTGGAAATGTTGCCTTGAAAAAATGTAATCAAATAATCAATCAAACACGATTTACTTCTTCTTTCTCAGTAATGCCTATACATTTCCATCTGAAACTTAATACAAGATTTTCAACTTAGCGTTCTTTTTAAGCATTTCCACAGTTATTTATTGAAAGCTTTTCTATGCTGTTGCCATTGCATAGAATATGTATCTTGAGTGGTAATTAATGGTACCAATGAATGCATGCCCAGGAACCGAGAACATTTTTCACATTATTTACACTCCATTTTGAGAAGTAGAAGACTCAATTCTACCACGTCAAATTTCATCCCAGAAAAATCTCTTTACGAATTTCTCCCACGAAGAATTTGGAAGAAATTCAAATTCTCGTTTTCTTTTTCATCTGTCAAAAGAATTTCTTCCCACACTTTCGTCAGAATTCCCAAAATAAGAAAATTTTGAAAATCTCTTCGAGAATTTCTTTTCTTACTGAAGAGATTTTTTGACCGGAATTCGGCTGCTGAATTTGGTGAATTTCCTCCTCCTGAAAGCATCGTCTCTCCATCAAGCAGATCTTCCACAACAGTCCAATGGCAACATAACCGGCTAGAGCTATTCCGATCGCTTTGATATAAAGCGCGCCTTGAGATCACACTATCCAGATGAGCACTAATTTGCCCAATTCACACCGGAAAACTCGCGGAGAGCAAACCGTAAACAACGCGAAATTATAGACTGCCCGCATGCACGGTCACGCCGATATTCGCGTCGAGAGATAAACAAGAAGCAGACGGTTTTGACAGTTCTCAGCAACACAGTAGTGTTGGTATTACAGGAGTTGTTGGGAGATCCTGAAATATTTTCCGCGCCAAATCAGCGCCGACTAAAATCAAATCCGCCATTTCCGCGCGACATGAAATCCATTCACCTCGCCAAAACCGCGCGACTTAGAACAAATACGTGAAATATCAAAGTTTTAATACGAATTCACTGAACGTGTTCTCTTCAAAATGGGACTAAGAAACCCACAATCAAACAATCAACTTCTAGATGGTCCTGTGGAAGTACTGAAGCTAAGTGAACAAGAACTAAAATCCAAAACTATTTCAATAAGCACCGCTTTTTAGATGAAATGAAGAGGTTTTGGCATCAGCTTCGTTCCTTTATTATCGATGGATTTTTTGTTGATCGAACTTGTAAAATTTGGCTAAAGATGCATTGATATAACAAATAATGTTTAGGCCTATATTTGACCATAATTGATTGGTAGATAAACTAGGCAAATAAAAAATCTTTTTTCAAACCGCAATTTCATTAAAATTATAAATAATGCACTTTGTTGTAATTAGTGATCACAAAGACAAACTTACGTAAGAGATTAAGAATTAGATAACGCAAAATCCGTTTTTAACAAATTTTCTTTAGAAACAAATTATTTGAATTCGTAACAAGAAACAAATAATAAAATCAAACATAGTTGCTCCAAAGCTCTGTTGCTTTGCACATAGTTAGAATCCTAAGTTCCAAGCGTGAATTCTTTCGGAAATTTCAGAAGAATATTTTCCAGGAAATTTCAGCGAAAATTCTTTAGGAATTTTAAAAATAAGTTGCCGCAAATTTAAGCAAAAGAGAATTAGTTCGTTTTCCTCCTTTGATACTTGGAACAAGGATTTCAATAGGGAGTTACTTATTAAGAAATTCCGACAACATTTTTGGTGAAATAATATTTTTACCGTTTTAATGGAATTTTAGCTAAAATCTTCGCAAATATCTGAGAAAATTCCTCCGATAATTTCTGCAGAGATTCATCACAACGATTAATCCTCCGAGAATCCTCGCGGAAATGTTCCTGAAAATGTTTGCAGAAATCCAACTGCTCTTGGACCTGCTGCAGAAATCGCTCCAAAATTATCTGCGCAAATTCTTCCAAGAACATCTGTGGAAATTCCTCCGTGAATTCTTGCAAAAGTTCCCCGTGGATATTATGCGGAAGTTCATTTAAGAATTTTGTCGTAAGTTCAAGTAAATTCTTCAAAAACAACCTGCGAAAAATCTTCAGAACCTAGTTGAGGATTTTCCTTCATGAATTCCTGCGGAAATCGCTTCAGAAATTCTTAGATATTGATTGGTGAGTGGTATGGTGACTTCCGGCGGAAAACCCACGGTGCAATTTTGAACCCCATTTACAATTTCATATGAATATCGCTTAAACCAGAAAACCTTCATGAAATTATTTTTGAGAATTCAGAGCAGCATTATTGCGGATTTTACGAAGTCATTCACTGTGGTCAACATTCCAAAATATTCCGTGAAAGCTCCCCCAAATAAATCTTTATGATTTTTGGATTTTTCATACTGCAAATCCTCTTTTATATACAAGGATCCTCCTTAGGGCCCTTGTAATTTTTCTGAAGAAAGTTTCTTCGTTTCTGTTGGTAATCCTGTAAAAAAGTACCATCAGTTTATCCGAAAATATCTAAAATCCTCGAGAAATAACTTTTGAGAATCATCTTCTATTTTTGTTTTCATCTGCTTCAAATCAAACAACATTTTCGTGTTTTCACTTGTTGTATAAACCCCTATTCGTTCCTGAATTAGATGCCTTAAGAATACAATACAAATGTTTTTCAACACTGTGGAAAATTCCTGACGAAAAAACTTCTGCAAAATGATATATCATGCTATGTGGTTCATCGTAAAAGAGCTAATTAATCAGAAACTGGTAAATATCTCGGAATTACAAAGAAATTGACAAGGGTATTCATGACTTCTAAAAGACATGTAATGGGCCCTCCTTAACCATGTGTTAAAACGCGCGGCTACAAAGTAGACCATGCTGACGTTGGCTAGGTTCGATTCCCGGTGCCAGTCTAGGCAATTTCAGATTGGAAAGTGTCTCGACTTCCCTAAACAAAAGTATCATCGTGTTAGCCTCATGATATACGAATGCAAAAATGGTAATTTGGCTTAGAAACCTCGCAGTTAATAACTGGCTAAGTGCTTAATGAACACTAAGCTGCGAGGCGGCTCTGTCAGAGTGTGGGGATGTAATGCCAATAAGAAGAAGAAGAAGAAGAAAAAACATGTTTTGTGTGCGTCATGTTTAAGATCGGATGACATAAATGACAACAAGTGGCGTCCTTCTCATTACAACATTTGTTTAAACAATGCTCAAGAGTGTAATGCATACTATACAACAAAGGTTTGGACATATCCGAGAAATTATGTTAATAGCCATCAAACATAAGTTTTGTTCTCAACAACATTAAAACTAATTTTCAAATAATCTAACATTTTGTTTATTAATCAGTGTACTTCGTTCAGTTACGTATTACTGCTTGGCGAGGATCAGGGGTCCAGCGACGCCAGCGGAAATGTGTCGGACAAGCGAAGATCATCGTTGACGGTCTCTTCCGCAGCATAATTCAATGATGTGGCCTACACCGTACGCAGATGAAGAAGAAGTACCATTGCAGTATGCAAGTCTCAATGACAGTTGTCATCAGTGGAAAGGCCGAGAAGATGAAAGCTCTGGTCCGGATGGAATTAAACGTGGCTTACGATGCTGGCGTTTTCAGATTTGTTTACGATGATGCTGCAGAAATTCCTAAGGATGGTAACTTTCCGGATAGGTGGAAGTTCCAGAAACTAGTGCTGCTGCCGAAACCTGCTGAAACCGTGCTGCTGGATACACTGGGGAAGCTTCTGGAAAGGATTATCCTTAATCGTCTGACGCAGTACACGGAGGGCAAGACCAGCTTATCGGAAAAGCAGTTCGGATTCCTAAAAGGCAGATCGACGGTGGATCGGGATCAGTATCAATTAGGATGGTCATAGAAGTTACAGAGAGAGCGGCCAAGAAAAAGAGAAGCGGCAATCGATTCTGCGCTGTAGTAACGATTGACGTCAAAAACGCATTTAACGACTTGCAGCTGGAGGCCATCGCTGAAGTGCTGCTATGCGGGTTCCTGACTACTGGTGTAGAATCTAAGAGTTACTTCCAGAACCGGATCCTGGTTTACGAAACGAATTTGGAGGGTTACGGCGGGTGTTTCGCAAGGTTCCGTACTAGGCCCAACGCTGTGGAACAATATCTACAACGGAGTTCTAAAACTGAAGTAGTCCAACTGCGTGAAGATCTTCAGAGTCGCGGACGATGTCGTCCTTACGATAACCGGAGAGTCGTTTGAAGAAGTAAAATGATCTGATGCCGCCATCACAGTTGAAAACTGGATGAATGGAGTCAATTGGCACTCCCACACACGAAATGATGCTGCCGAAGGATCCAGCGGATGCAGATTACGTAGGACGCACACCATGATCCATGCGAGCTTTGAGGCATCTAGGAGTGATGATCTTGACATCAAATACTGTCAGAGCTGCAGCGTCAATGGAGAAGGGACCAGCAAATAAGCGTCGGTTTGGAGGGAACTCCAGCACGTATGATGTTTGGTCTCGGCGTCAGGGCACCAGCAGACCGAAAACCAGTCATCCTCGACACTCGAACCGCCAACCTGCTGAAGAAAGAAGAAAGTGCATCGGGTACGTAGGGCACCATCATGCCAGTGCGGACGTCATCCACCACCGGAACTGTCGAACAACCTCTGCAACTCGAAGCCGGCACAATGCGCGAAAGCATCCCCTGCGATAGCCGCTGGTAGTCGGGGCACCATAAGTGCGGAAGTTTCCTTCTCCAGAACTGGCGGACCACCCTCGATGCCGGGGGAAGTCAGGAGGATTCGAGTGAGGAAGTTTGTGGCAGGACCGCCGAGGATCGAGATCGTAGCGTGGATCTCAGCAAGCCGTCGGCGGCGAACTAGCCTAAGCTAGGGGCGGAATTTTAGAAGAAGTGCGTGAGCACAGCCCACGAAGTAGTCGCAGCTTCACGTGGTCCCGGGGATCGAGGCAGGAGGATAAGGGACCCTGTTTTATTCGGAAGGCACGCAGGTTTATTAGCAGGTGAGAGAGACCAGCCCTATTCGCCTTCGAGCATGTGTGGATGCCGGGGCAGCAGGGGACTTTGTCCAGACTTGACGACCCCTCCCCATAGCCACTGCAGAGTGAACCGGGACCATCGTCCTAACCCCTAATCCCAGAGCGTCAAGCGACCCGTGCCGAGGGATGCATGGGGGTGAAATAATAAGCTAGGCCTTTAACGGAGCCTGTAGGTACCTGGGCACCCTCCACAGTAGTTGTCCCTTACCGCGTCATGCGGCTTTGGCGTGGTGGACCTCTTTCCCGAGCAACTCGGGGACCAAAATGGAAAAAGTCAATTCTTCAATTAGTGGTAGTAGTGTAGGCGACAACTCCTTCGCAAGAGGTGGGTTGTTCAGGTCTCCGCCTAGGAGGCCAGAGGCAATGATCGAGGCTCAGTGCGCAGCGCCAGCGTGGGTCCTCAACCTTCCTCTCGGCTGAAAACGCCGGTAGAGGTTATTGACGGCCCATGGCGTGTGGGCGATGAACCGCAAACGCGATGGGCTTTCGGCCTTCGAGGTGGCGACGGAACGGCTGGACGCCATCATCGACTTTGCGTCATCGAAGCATAATATCAGCAGGACCTCAAGAAGAGCTTGCAGAACTTCGAAGTCGATGCTGGACGCCAAGCTGGAGAGAGCGTCGGACAGCAGTGTAAACCCGTGAAATCGGTGGAGTCGAGGTCTACCCAGACTAAGGCCCAGGATTCGCGGACTCGAGCAAGGTCGAATCGACCGAAGGCGTGCCAGCGAACGGTGGTGCCAAAGTCTACCCAGATTAAGGCTCAAAATGCGGGTACGTCGGGGTGACTGCTCACAGGGCAGACACAACAGGGAGACAGTCTGGGGATGGGCTCCTGGGGGCCGCTCCAAAACGCGGAGGTTCTACCCCGAACAAGGGTAGTGGGCTGGGAAGCTGACCCCGGCCAGGTACCTCAAAACCGGGGAAGAAGGACTTGGAAAGGTCTCCCACTCAGGAAAGACGGTGCGAGGGGTTACGGCAGGCTGAGAAGTTCTCAGCCGCACCAGACCAGGGAAATAGAGGGGATGACGCCTCCTGGACCCTGGTCAAGAACAAGGAAACCGGAGACGTCAAGGGCCGAAAGAGGCCCAGGCAGATGAGGTAGCAAGAAGTCTAGGGTAGGCGCCAATCGCTCCAGGGGCGATGCCCTAGTCATCCGGCGGACGAGGCTAAGTACTCGGATGTTTTGAAGGCGATGAGGAGTGACGTCAAGCTCGGTGAACTCGGCTCCGACACGTCGAATAGAGACGTACTCGGATGGGCGAGATGATCCTCGAGCTGAAGCGGGGCGTCTCGCAAAAGGGGCCGCCTACAAGAAATTGGCGGAGGAGTCCTAGGCGAGACGGTCAAGGTGAGGCACTCGACGGAGGTGAATCGAAGGTTAAAGACCTGGACGAGATCACCGAAGTCGAAGAGCTCACGGCAGCTACTGCGACAGTGGAAGTGGAACGCCACCGCAGCCGTTCGGCTACGGAAAGGTCGACAGGGACACAGGTAGCATTGGTTCGGCTATCTCAGCGGACGCCTCCAAGGAAGTCAAGTTAGGGAGCGTCAAAGTGGGATGGTCGGTATGCCCTGTGCGCATATACGAAACCCGAAGTTTGCTTCAAGTGCCTGGAACCGGGAGCAAAGCAATGGGACTGCAAGAGCCTGACAGAAATCTCTGCCGACGCTGCGGATATGAGGGACATGAGCACAATGCTGCACGAACCCTCCCAATTGTTTGATTTGTTCCAGCAAAGCTGTGAACAGAAGCACTCCATGGGGGTTCGATGTGCCGTTTAAGCGTGCTGCAAAATCAAAATGCAGGTAACGCAGCTGGCTTGCTCGGCCTCGCCCGAGTGTTTGGTGTGCGATGGTTTAGAGGCGGCGGAACACGTGTTGTTCGTGTGCCCGCGTTTCGCCAATGCGTGACCACATGCTTGCCACATGTGGTCTGGACACTATCCCGGACAACCTGGTTCGGAGAATGTGTAAAGATGAAGTTGGCTGGAACGCCGTTTTATCGGCTATCGCCCAAATCGTCTCGGGAGCTACATAGAAGGTGGCGCGTGGACTCAGGATGGCTAGTTCAGGCGCAAATAAGAGGTGGTCAAGGGATCGAGTCGGCTCATGGGTCATGCTCTGTGGTCGAACTCGATCCTTCTATCGCAAAGTGGCCGCGCGAAGAACAACATGGTATCGTCGCTTTCGCGGCGTCGGTCAACAGGCGGTTCCGAGCTCGAGGACGGAAAGGGGTCCTCGTCAAGGCTGAGGCAGGCGTAGGCCTCGCGTCGGCAAGTCCCTCTGTGTGCTGGCGAATAGGCCCCTATCGCAGAAAGGTCAATTTGAGGTGCACGCGGCATCATCATTCTTGATACCAGTCGTGCAGAGGGAAGCAGGCGCGAAGTCGACCCTTCCCACCTTCCGAGGACATAGGGCGTGGTAAGGCCACCTGGAAAGCCGGCAACGCGCTGGCACGATACCATGGTGTTCTTCTAAAAAGTGAGTTACGATGTTCGGTGCTGCAAGGACACGCAGCTAACCTCGAGGGTGCGTTTGCACTGGCCCCCTTGAAGCATTACTTTCTGGTTGTACCGAAGGGACTATGGCAGCGGCAATGGAAACGGTTTAGCGGGTCGGGGATGTAGTCCTGCCTCCTCAGTGATCCCTAACCTCGCACTTCCTGGTCAACCCAGGATGTCTGTTGAGCAGATTCCCCTCCATTGTTTAGGAAGAAAAAACACACACACACAGACATCACCTAGGGGCAGCAGGACTTTGTCCAAGGCGACGCCCTCCCATGCCTACTGCGAGTTAGGGGCCGGGGGTTTGACAATGGGCTCTGTTGAACCTCTATAAAAGCTCCTGTGTCTGCAAGCAGGCTATCACACGACTCGCCGCTCAAGCACACTAAGCCAAGAGATACCAAGCACATCAGGATTCATACCAGTAAGATCCTGATTATGGTATACTGTCACGGCAAACGACATTGGACGATTCTCGGTTTTTGGATAGGATTAGGCGTATATGGGCTGACGGTCAGCTATTCTGTTTCCTGAGTAAAAAAGGTGACATCTTTTTGAAACGGCAGGCAGGCTAATGGTTCGACTGCCTCTCCCATATAAACAACCTGGCAGGCCTCGGTAACGCTCACACCTGTCACCTAGACTGGTAGGTAGTAGGTTCAGATGTAACATTCCTGATCTACGTCGATCGGGCTCTGAACACGGTGCTATAAGGCGAGTCACTCACCTGGACCTCACTGTTTACAAAGGCACCCATGGGATCACATAAGGCGATATCTACAACAGGTAGAGATAACGGCCCGGAGGGGATGGAAACGAATACAAAAATCCGCGAAGGAGCAGGCGGAGCGATTGTTTTCGCAAAGAGTGGGAAGCTGCAGCGATCTCAGTGATGGCGCAGGCAGCAGTAGCAAGTACCAGCAGTTTGGCCAAGACTTCAGCAAACCAGGCAGGCCAACAGGAGCTAGGATCGAGAATAGGGTGTCACACAAAATCGGCAAATGTGTATTCAGGAGGAACTACAACTTGGGAGGTCCAACCTGATGGAAGTGCAGAAGCAGTCAACGAGCTTTATGACTTCGTGAAGGACAAACACAATGTTCACACTAAGTTAAAGGTTCTGGTGACGAGCATCAAATCCGCCGTTAAAGCTGCCGAGCACGAACAGAACGCGCTCAAAAAAAGAGCTGAGGCAGCTGAAAAAACGCCGAAGAGGAGCGGAGCATTCAGCAGACACAGCAGACCAATGAGCATCAAAATACTCGCACGGAGAAGCGAAGCAGGGACTCGCCAGGGAGCAGGAAGTCCCGAAGAAGCAGCGGAACGCTGCACGATTGTCATAACGTACTAAAGTGGCGCCAAGAATGGTGAATGGCAAACCGTAGAAAGCCAGCGAGAGAAAAGGAAGAAGCAGAAGGTGACTGTGGAAAGAAGAAGGAACAGAAGAAGAAAGAAAACGTCGATCTCCTCATGAGAGGGTCAAGGGCGACGCCCTGATCATCGAAGCGAGCGACAGGACGACGTACAGCAATCCTAAGGAAAGTGAGAGAAACCCGGATCTCAAGGACTTGGGAGAGAAAGTAGTGAGGACTAGGCGTACCCAGAAGGGAGTTGCTGTTCGAGCTGAAGAAGATCCAACAATCAAAAGCTCGGCCTTCCGGAGCTCGTTGCCAATTCATGGGCAGTGAAGCAAACGTAAGAGCTCTTACACGGAGGCGGTAGTCAGTGCAGAGACCTGGACGAGATTACGTCGGAGACGAACTGAGGAGGCTCTTGTTTCACAATGTATGCTGAGTGAGGTGCAGATGACGATCCGGCTGAGGAAAGCGTACGGTGCGGTGGTACACAAGTAGCAGCGATACGATTACCAGCAGTTGCCAACAAAATGGTGGAGGTGGGCAAGGTGAAAGTCGGATGGTCAGTGTCCCGTTGGCTCCTCCGCAGGTCACCAAAGAGATGGAGAGATGCTTCAAATGCATGGCGTTTGGACACCGGGCGAACTGCAAAGGTCCGGATAGATCCGGTCTATGTAGAAAATGTGGCGAAGAAGGACACGTTGCTGGGACTGTCGAAGCAACCGTCGTGCTCTGCAAACCGGAGGATGAAACGACCATGACGGGTGGCTTCAATGCCCTGCATTCAAGAAGTCGATGGCGGGCCGGGATTAATGGAGATCATCCAGTTGAATCATCATTGCGACACCGCACGGCAGCTGTTGTGGTCGACAACAGAAGCAATGTGCGACGTAATTATTAGCAACCGTACCGGATCCCTTCTGACAACGCAACTGGGTGGCGGATGCTCGGGATTGCGGCTATCAAGTGATGGGCAGATTCCTATCCAAGAGGTGGTAGCAGCTCTAACGAAGGTTTTGTTGTCGCCAAAATCAGCAGGATCTTCGTGTGTAGCTGCTACGCACCCCACGGTGGACTTTAGAGCAGTATAACCAGATGCTGGATGCACTCACGGAGAAGCTGATCGGCCTTAAACCCGCAATCATCGAAGGCGACTTCAATGCGGGCGGTGGATTGGGGGCAGGCTGACCAACGCCAGAGGTTACAGTTTGCTGGAGGCGCTTGCAAAGCTGGAAGTCATACTGTGCACAGAAGGTACCGTTATTACATTTCAAAAGACAGTGGGAGTCCATCATTGACGTGACGTTTGCAGCCCGTCGCTGGTGAAACATGAACTGGAGAGTTTGTGAGGACTCACTCATGTGATCCGCAAGCTATCCGGTATAGTGTTGAACACGGCTACCGACGACGCGAAGAGGGATAAGGACTACCGGGCGAAGATGGAAAACGAAGGACTTTGACAAGGACTTTTCATCGAAGCACTTAGAGTTGACAGCGGCGCAACATCTGGAAGCAGATGACGAGCGGAAACGTTAGCGAGGGCTTGGATGCGTCGATCCAAAAGACTGAGCCATTGGACAGCCGACGCCCAAATAACTGGTGGAACGAATCTCTGCCAATCTTCTGCTGCCTGTCTCAGGGCCAGGAGACGTTTTCAGAGGCAAGGTCTGAAACGATAAGAGAGAACTAAGATAGTTTTCCGGAAGCTAGAGCGGCTTTCAAACGGAGATCAAAGTCAACAAGTCCAACGCCCAAGCAGTTGTGAAGAAAGCTGACGCTGATCCTTGGGGTAATGCTTATCGGGTGCAACGAACATCAAGGGTCCAGCGACGCCAGCGGAGATGTGTCGAACAAGCTGAAGATCATCGTGGACGGTCTTTTCCGCAGCATGATTCTACGATGTGGCCGCCTGCACCGTACGAAGATGAAGATCGTGTCCCATTGCAGGTATGCAAGTCTCCAACGACGAGCTGTCATCAGTGGCGAAAGGTCTGAAGAAGAAAAGCTCCTGGTCCGGATGGAATTCAAACGTGGCTTTAAAAACTGCGATACTGGCGTTTCCAGATTTGTTCAGGATGGTGCTGCAGAAATGCCTGCAGATGGTTACTTTCCGAATAAGTGGAAGATTCAGAAACTGGTGTTACTGCCGAAACCAGGAAAACCGTTGGGGAGTCCACTTCGTATAGGCCCATATGCTGCTGGATACACTGGGAAGCTTCTGGAAAGGATTATCCTTAACAGGCTGACGCAGTTCACGGAGGCGAGATCGGCTTGTCGGAGAAGCAGTTTGGATTCCGAAAAGCAGATCGACGGTGGATGCAATTAAGGCGGTCGTTGAAGTTGCAGAAAGCATCCAAGAAAAGAGGTGCGGCAATCGGTTCTGCGCCGTAGTAACAATTGACGTCAAAAAGCGTTCAACAGTGCCAGCTGGGATGCCATCGCCGTAGCGCTGCGAGAATGCGGGTTCCTGGCTATTTTGTAGAATCCTAGAGCTACTTCGAAAACCGGATTCTGGTCTACGATACGAACTGGGGCAGATTGATTAGGGTTACGCGGGTGTTCCGCAAGGCTCCCCTTGGCCCAATGCTGTGGAACGTTATGTACAACGGAGTGCTAAAGCTGAAGTTGCCCAAAGGCGTTCAGATCTTCGGATTCGCGGATGATGTCATTCTAACGATACCCGAGTAACACACTTGTCATAGACGAGTCCCTGTGATTTATGTAAGACTAAACCAAGTCATATAGGAGTCACTGCAACCAAATCGGTCGGAATTGTGTTACTAGGGTAACCGGAGAGTCGCTGGAAGAGGTAGATATGCTGGTGGCGGAGACGACCGACGCAGTTGAAAACTGGATGAATGGGGTCAAGCTGCAGCTTGCTCACCACAAAACAGAAGTGATGCTGGTCAGCAACTGCCGAATCTACAGCGAATCAGATTATCGTCGAGGCACGACATACCGTCCGTGCGGCTTTGAGACATCTAGGAGTGATCGACGACCGTTTGAATTTCAACTCCCATGTCGACTATTCCTGCGAGAAGGCGGCAAAGATGGTCGATGCGCTTTCTGGATCATGCCGAACGTTGGCGGACCGAGAGCAGGCTGTGGGCGTCGCGACCGGTCATCCTCAATACTTAGTGACGTTCAGCCTGGGAGCTGCGCTCACGACGAAACGTAATCGCAGGAAGTTGAATAGCGTGTTTCGTCTAATGGCCATTCAGTGGCGAGTGCGTACCGAACAATTTCGTCAGAGGCAGTTTGCGTTATCGCAGGGATGATTCAATCTGCATAACCTTAGCAGAGGATATCAGTGCTACCAACGGAGGTACCAGAAATGTGAGGGAGACGATGAGACTGGACTCAATGGTGAAGTGGCAGCAGGAGTGGGACAATGCAGACAGTGGAAGGTGGACCCACCGGCTCATCCCCAATGTGTCGACGTGGGTGAATAGGGGAGCATGGAGGTGAACTTTCACCTCCTCAGTTCCTATCCGGACACGGTTGTTTCCGTCAATATTTGCACCGATGTGGCCATGCGTCATCGCCATTCTGTCCGGCGTGTATCAACGTAGAGGAGACTCCAGAGCACGTGTTATTCTATTCCGAGGTTTGCGGAAGCACGTAGAGGAATGCCTGCCTAAGCGTGGACACATCGCAGAGCGAATGTGTCACGATGAAGATACGTGGAATGTGAAAAGCAGTCGGAGGCAAATATTGTCAGAGCTGCAGCGTAGATGGAGAAGGACCAGCAAACAAGCGTCGGCTCGGAGAAAATCCAGCATAGTGAGCAGTGTTTGGCCTCGGTCGTCAGGGCGCCGTGAACGGAAGTTTTCTGCCAACCGGAATCGTCGGACCGACTTCGGCACTCGATCAGTCAACCTGCTGATCCTTTAGCCTTTACGTATATTTTGTATACGAGGAAGGCATAAATTAGAGCTACTCCCTCGTATTCCGCTACGAGGTTGAATATATAAAATATAGGCTTTCATCTTTCTATTGCAGGTTAAAGCTCATCCGCAATCGTCCGCAAACGAATTTACGGGTATCATCAAAATAGGTTATTTTCATGAGTAAACAGATAGTTCGCGCGGCCGAGTGAGTAAACAATTGGTGCGTGATCGGACGTGTTTCAGGTAGGATTTAGAACCCAGTCAACATTTTGGTACCTATAACTCTTGATATAGGTTATTATATAAGAACTAACTTAATCGTATATAATGCACAGATTGTACCAAATACGTACCAAAGTGGAGGCGATAAAGGTACATATGAGTTTTATTTTACGATTTTTCCCGACATCAAACGAACATTATTACGATGAAACATTAAAATATAGAAAATAAAAAAAAACTTGTCAGCACTAAGTCTCGAACATGCGATCTTTAGATTTGCAGGCGAATACTCTACCATGCACCATTCTGCATCTTGAAGTGAGATGGTTTTTGTTCAACATAAACTACACAATTTATATCTTTACAACTGCTTTAAACGTCTACAAGTCATTTGGACTGAAGTGGTTTCGATTGTATTACGTAGACATTCATTCGCACTGATATAGGATATTGCAAGGGATATTACGAGTTTTTTACACATTACGATTGGTTTTCACTACGTTAAAATTATCATGTACGTATCATTCAATAACATTGTTCGAAATTCTGACAAAGTTTGATGTGGAATCTATTTAGATTTTTGATGGACAAATGCGACTTTATTTGCTGTTTGTTATACGATATGTGTTTTACGGAACATTCAGAAATCCGAGTTTTGGTTCTGTGATATGCTGCGTGAATAAGTGTGCGGTTGAACGTTTTTGTTATAATGCGAAACATTTGAAATCCAAGCTTCTTTGTCCTCCTTTGGACGGTTTGTAAGTAAATTGATGAATATATTTATTATTATTTTCAGCATTACTGTTATTGACAAACGCTCTATATTGTCGAATAGAGCTCCCTAATTATTCATCTTACCCACTAACACAAATTCTCCTTCCCGACATCTATGAAGGTAGTATGGTTCCCTGCATCTTCACTAGTAGGTGTTGAACTAACATTCCTTCCTTCCTTCCGTGATTGTAAGGACGTGGCCAGGTATACAACTGCTACCGTATAGGAAAATTACAAATCCAAGTACCAATTTGCGACAATAAACAGTAGATTGCTCAATTGAGCATTGTATAGCCACCACGATTTGTACAATCACATACAGGGCCGATGAGGGGGTCGGGGGCCGTGGCCCCACTATATCTTATATCAAAACCAACCTTTTTTGCATTTTGGGGCCCCCACATACTGTCGGTCCAGGGCCCCTTTCGCTAAATCCGCCCTGATCACATATGCTATGCTATCATCAAAATAGGTTGTTTTCATATTTTCCGCCATTGCAAAATTTCAGCAAATAATTTTTTCAGTTTCTTTAGGCATTTGTAACATATACGGGATTAAATGAATTAGTAACAATGTCTTGTTTTTCGTTAATAGTTCAATTGGTTGGCTCAAGTGCTGTTTGGCGTTACGAAGCTGATTAAAAAAAAACTTTTTATTACAGTTTTGTAACCTAACGCTCACCGATAGAAAATTCCTCTGAAATTTACGCTAAAAATCATGCACATAAATTGAATGTTATTACTAGCGTAGTTCCACACGGGATACAGCCTAAATGTATAGGGGAAGGTGGTCGGTTGTCGGCCTTTTGTTTGTGGTCCATAACGTTCGTCCAATTGTACAATGTGGTGATATTTGCATACCAATGGAAGCCAATAGGCATAAGCTAATAACTAGTGGAGAGAATTGTTTTATTTCATCTATTGGTAAACCATTATTACCAATTTTGTTAGGCATTGATTTTATTGGTCCTCCTTCTGCCAGACACCGCTCCTCCATCTACTTTTTTGGTTTAGTTGAAAGAATCATTGCTGTTGGATCCCCTTGCGCTACTGTCGAATCCTGGTGGTGTAGTCGCTTATTGATCCAATGGTTATCTATGCATACCTAACCTCGTGTTCAGAGCCAAATCAGCGCTAGTCAGGAAAGAACATCTGAGCCTACCCGCAGTTTGACAACTTTGACGCATTAACGCGTGCTACAACGCCCGCCAGGACGAAAGCCCTTGGACATAGTCCCTGCTGCAACACTGCCAGATCTAGGGTTATAATCTCAATAAAAGTGGATTAGAATTAATGTAACGAAAGTTTTGAATCAATAATACGATCATTAGGATAAATATCCAATCGGCTACTATATACACCCATAATAACATTTTTGATCCCTAACAATATTAAACCACTGATTCAAGTAATACACGCCAAGTAGATCATATCAACACTAAAATGCTGGCGTTTGCGGTACATTTAATCACCGCTACTATCGAGCTTGTACAATGCCACGAGGAACTTATCACTTTCATGTTGAGTAGAGTTCCGTATATCGCTAGTACGCCATTAATGTTTAACAAATGCTTGACGTTGATATAGATAACACTTCAAAGCGAGGAGGCACTGCTCTTTCGTGGTTGATAGCACGCTTTCAATATTAGTTCACTGCCTTTCTCGTACACTAAGCGTGCGTAAATGTTTCCTGCAGTTTCCGGAATTGGTTTGAGCAGCTTAGTCATTGGCTGATATAGTGAACGAGTTTGTTTAGTGTAATAAGCAGAGCTTTACTAAGGAATCTTTTCAAATTTATCGTCGGAAGCACATCGTAGTGAGTGTATACATTCAAATGCGTTCTGTTTCGATTAACAATAATTACAATTAAATAGTGTGCTAGGTTTGTTGATTGAATAGTCGAATGCGGTTTAGTTTATTGTAACGTGAATGAAATTATACTTTGGTTGCTTTGTGACCCTGTACCACTATTTCTGCCTAATCATTTAATCGATCCCAATTCCCCTTTTCAGTTATTTCAAAATAGTTTAAGTTTGTTGTTGAATTGATGCTAAATTTATTTCGATAAAATGCTCTTAAACAGCGTAAGTAAAACATAACATAAATTGTGGCACTTTATTGTATTGAAATTAACAATTTTGTTATTTAACACAGTATCTGTATGAAAAGCTTACATTTTGTTATGACTACAAAATGTCACATGAAGAAGCCTTTTCTTCTTGGTCCATTCGGGTGCCATTTTTTACGATCGAGCTACTTATTCGCTACCTGTTGTTAAATCACCATAACAAAGTTTGCATCGCATTCAGCGAGCTTGATATTTTGCATGAGGCTCGTATGCATGGGCGAGTCTCACTGAATGTTGTTTGTTTATTCCGTGCTACTGGACTCGTTCAGTTTAGATTATGTCTGTCTGTAACCCGCTGTTTTCTTCCACCAAGCCTTGCAAGCAATAACATGCTTGGAAAAAGAGTTGATTCTAAATTAGGTAAATCGACCTGTAGTTGAAAGTATTTTAATTCTCCTTATTCTATGCTACTGTGGGTTGGAATGAAATAAGCTCAAATGTTATTTCAAGGGAATTTGTTTATAAAATGTTTTATGCTTTTTGTCAACAGGATTCACTTTTGGTAGAGTATCTACTATGGCAGATTTTATTATTTTTCGTTTGTGAATTAAAATATATTATTCGAAATATTATAAACTCTGTTAAATGCATCGATTAAAAAAACAGCCGTGAGTGCTGTTTGACATCACAAAATTATTTACCAATAAACTTCAAGAAAATCGCACCCTAAAATTATTTTTCCTTCATACAAGAAACCCCGACTGTAAGCCTGTTATTGCATCCGTCGTCCAGCACGCTAGGTGTCCCTTAAAGCGAGGCGTGCTCGACAGGTTGCTCGAAATTCGGATTTACCGGACCGTCACGCTCGCACCGCGCTGTTGGTCTTTCGACATATGTGCCGATAATCTGGAACTTGATGTTTCCTCCCTGCTGCCGTGTGAGCTTTCAGACTGTGGTGCCAGTAAGTATTAGTGGGCTTTCGGACAGCCAGCCCACCATTAAGGGACTGGATCAAAGAAGGTGAAACAAAGGAAAGATAAATTATTTCCAACGATGCAACAGGTCAAAATTTTTGATTTACGAAATTCGTTGCGCTTTACGAAGGACACGAGTAGACCTACCGTAGAGGATCTCTAAAGAACCGCTCATCAATTTGGGTGGAGTTACATTGAGGGTATGTCATATAGTCCTGATGGATGAAAATTAGAGTGACTCTTAGGAATAATTTTCCAATGGAGTTTATTGGTGATGCAATGATTTTGTTTCAACTGTGTATAATTTAGGATAACTGTAATACAAAGAACAGCCCTAGCAACCATCAGTTTTTTTCTGTCGCTGGCATCAGATTTGTTTCGGCTGAACCTTTGGAACATTCTAATGCATGTCATACTCTCGAGTTTCCTTTTCTTCACTGTACTGGATAAGCTGCGAAAAACTTTTTAACAGTGTTAATGCTATTAACGGTCTCGCCTTCTATCAATTCATTTTGAGCATATATACCTTTCCGTTTAACCTTGGCGTAAAGAAACGCATAAGATATGCTGTTCTCGTTGAAATCAGTTTTATTTCGTGAGTGACGAACCAGCTTGGGCTGAAACTCCGATGATAAAGAGATAAAAATTCCTTCGTAAGAAATTTTGTAATTTTGGAACAAAAGGGCGTATTTTAACCAGTAAAAACTGTATAGTTTTGTCGCTGCTAAGAATATACCCTGACCATTACTTTTCGCATATTAACAAAACATCGGTTTCTTCAAGAGGATTCCTTGCTAAAGAATCCAAATCAAAGATCAAAAGTGTACAAATATGGAAAAAATTGGATATCTCTAATTAGAAGCTTTTCTCGTAACATGTCGCCTTACTCAGAGCCGTAGCGTGGACTCCGGCGCCCTTGGCGAAATCTTTTTTGGGCGCCCTCTCGTATTAAGGAAAAATGCAATGTTTCACAATCCAATAACATTTTGAATCTCACCTTAAAGTTTTATAATTTTTTAACGAGATTTTCTTCACTATGTTGGCTCATCTTGTAGAACAATAAGATTAAAAGTTTAGTGGATTGAAGATGCTTCATATAACAAGCATATAAAACCTGTCCGTTAAATTTCGGACAGTCAGATAATGTTCAATTCATTTTCGCCATTTCATCAGTTTGGACGAGTGCTAAAACATGCTGAAAGCAGCGGTTAAGCGAAGAGATTGAGCTGTCTGTAAATAGTTCGTCTCATGGTTGGTAAAATGTTTAAAATCGCGTTGGATGATGGTGTCGAAATTTAACTTACAGGCTTTATTAGGCGTATGTCCCTGGAAAGTTTTAAATTTTGTGACCTTTACACTAATTTGCAATATGGTAAGAACTTGGTAGAGTCGTGGACAATTCTGGATCCTCGTATGAAATCTGTTGGAACATCCAGGCTGAAAGATCATTAAAGTTGCTGAAAGTTATTTACTTACAGCTCATAGTGTCCTAACGGCTGTTTGTTGCTCTTAGTGGAAGGAACTAACGTACTTGCAAATACATAGCAGAGAAAAGAGATTTGAATCATGACAAATCATATACTAATGTCCAATGGTTGGAACAAGAAAATCCAACTCTGAAGTGGATCGATCGATGATCGAAATCGCTATCGGATTTAGGAACAAGAAATGGATGAATATGGATGTTGGGTCAAAAACATCCAACTTTAGAGTCGGAATCGAAATCGGAAGCAGGAGGGCCAGGAAGTGAGGAAATGGAGCTATGAATGCTTTGATAGCACATGGCAGCACATGTTGTATGTATTGCCGATAAATTTTAATCTATGGAGCTTTGATGAATGATAACCAAAGTATTATTTAATTATATTTATTGAACGTATACTCAGTCTTGCAATTATTACAATGAGTTTTTTATTTACCCGACGTTTCGACACGGGATTGTGTCTTTTCAATGAGAAAATATTTTTGTTGTTTGTCCTTTGAAAAGCACAATCCCGTGCTGTGAATTAAAAAAAAACAAGACTAAACTCTATAATCATACGCATATTTGTCCCATTTTGCTGGGATTTCCTATACATGGGACAGTTATGCGTATAACAGAATGTTCAATAAATATAATTCAAACGCACAGTCGATCCATAATCAGTAGTCATTTAATCAAGGCACATTATCACTGCTCATCGTAATGCCGCCAGGTCAAATGCGTCCATGATGATATATTTTCGGACTAAATGAAGTTTTCTGATGAAATGAGAGTTTCTTAAATCTACACCATCCTTACCTTTACCTCATCCCGATATAAGCCATTAGCGCAAAACGTCTTTTACATTTTGGTCACCTGCCACACCTGTGGCAGTTGTGAAAATGCAACAATCAACCTACAATTTTCAAATAACTTTTGAATATGTCAAGTATAAGTATTCAGACTTTTCTTGCCCTTGTAGACGGTTCCAAAAGGCTCAGAGAAACCGAAAGGGCAGTCAAAGCTAAGATCAAATCATTCGATTTTGTTTATTTGATACAGAAGAAAGATTATTTCTTGAAATTTCTCCCCATAGACCTTTAGACTTTAGGGTCGGTTTGTTTTTGGCCAGTAACGAATAAAATTGTTCTGTTTCCCATACCGTGATTCTAGATTCTGGCGCCCCTGAGGCTGGCGCCTTGGGAACTCAGCCAACCCACGCTACGGCGCTGCCTTACTAAATATTAACCACTAGGAGGAGTATATAGTTTCTTTTTTATCAAAATAATGATATTCCACAGAGAAACAGACGTCTCACTTAGTGCAAAATGCAATCAAAATCATTTCTAATTCAGTGTGTTTGGTCAAGCGGTAACCAGATGCAAACGTCAACACTAAGCAAAATCAAAGGAAAATAGATCCACCATTAAAAATGTGAACAAAGGAATATATGATGAAACTTCTGTTTTTCTGAGCTTATTCCTTATTTCTTTTAGTTTTCTTCTTTTATCCTTATCCCTAATTCATAGTTTTTCCTCGTACTTTTCTACCTTCTACCTGTTTTCTTATTACTTCTTCCTTTTTCCTCTTTCCTTTCACACGTTCTTTTCTTTCATCATTTCTTATCCTACAGGCTAGAATTTTCTACTTTCCTTCAATACTGGATTTCTTCTTAATTCTTTCTTCTCCCTTCTTTCATCACTTATAGAGCTCCCCAAGACCCTAAGACCTATCGTTGGGTCGCTGCAGGCAATGTTCCATTTACGCTTCCATACTAACGGTGACACTCCTTACTACCTTCTTGTTTGCCTTTCTCGTACCAAGGTGCAAAACTTCCAATTTTGTGATAGAAGGCCGAAGACCCATGGTGTTGTCACCAATCGACTCAGCTCGACGATTTGAGTTGATGTCTGTCTGGAACCTGCCATTTCGTCGAAAGACATTTGGTCCAAAAGACATTACGTCAGATGGACATTTGGTCGAAGGAACATTTCGTCGAATATGAATTTTAATCCTAGAGGCGTAGGACATTTGTAGGAGCTCAAAACCGCATCAAGCGCTTTTCGACTGATTTGTGATATTTTGTTCGTACAAGGACAACGGAAATAGTTTCACATTAATTTAAGCGTACATTTGCAGTAGGATATCCTCAGTTAATGGATTGAGGGATATCCGGTACGATTTACGACTAACTAAATCTGCTAAACGAAAGTTTGAGCAGAAAACGGTAATTTTTCGTTGGCGCTTGGTGTGATTTGGTTGAACCCCGACCATTTGGTCGAATGACGTTTGTCGAAAGGACACTACATCGGACCATTTGGTCGAATGGACATTTAGTCGAAATCAAAATTTAGAAAGAAGAATCGTCGTACATTTGGTCACATGAATTTTGGTCGTAGGACATTTGGTAGGAGGCGGATCTTCAATTTATAATCTTGGTACATTTAGTCTGTACGACGGAACGGTATTTGAAGGAAAAGAACTTGCTGGATTGAAAATAAATTATTTACACCGGAATTTGTAAAGATCATATAACTATTGCTCAATATTGTCCAAAGAATGATGGGTTCAGAAAAAACAAAAATACGGTGAATATTCCGAGATTATTCCAGACTGGATATTGACTTCGCGAACCCCTCTAACCGACTTCATTGAATCTATACCACCTGGCCAGTGAAATGTAGTCGAATGATGCTTATAGTCGAATAGACATTACTGCCGTTATACGCATAACTGTCCCATGTACATTGGAAATCCCAGAACATGGGACAAATATGCCTATGACGGCCAATATAACGAATTATGGTTGGGAGACAATTTTGGAAGAACTAATCTTCTATCTTCTTCTATCTATCTATCTCTATCTATCTTCTATCTTCTATCTTCTTCTTCTATCTATCTATATCTTCTATCTTATATACATAAAAATCAATCTATGTATGTATGTTCGCTAACTACTTTCGAACCACTTGACCGATTTAAACCAAATTTGGAACACATTATCATCCTCAGGAGAATTTAACAAAGGAGTTGGGATGGTCATTTTGAAAAGGGAGGGGTGTTGGGAGGGTTGTTTGGAAAACGATCAAATCATTGTAATTCCCAACCCCAGGACCGATTTCAACCAATTTTGTACACATATTCACTATAAGGAGTCGATGATATGGGCAGGAATTTGGGAAGGGGAGTCTGAAGGAGGGGTATTGTTCAGAAAACGGCAATTCATGTAACTTCTTAACCCCTGTACCGATTTCAACTAAATTTGTACACATTCTTTTCTTGGAGCGGCCATTTGGCATAAAGTCATTTGGCATAACGCCATTTACAAGGTCATTTGGCATAAAGGCCATTTGGCAACGGTCATTTGCATAACGGACATTTGGCATAATTGTAACCAACGTCAAAAGTGAGGGTCTTTTGGCATAACGGACATTGGCATAATTTTTCTTTGCGTTCGCTAAATGGTGACTAAGTAGTGCAGGAAACACCCGGAATAGTAATATAACACCCGTCGATAACAATATTAAAAGACATTGTCCTCTCTTGGAAAGAATGCTTTTGCAATGCAATGCAAAAGTAGGCACATCGATTGGAACAATGGTGGATATAATCCCTCTTTAAAAGAAGGCGTGTTGACGGATTATGGCAATGAAGGATGTGATCCTTTCTTCAAAAGTATTGCTTGCCGGATTATGGCAATGGAGGATATGATCTCTTCTTTAAAACTAGGCGCTTGCCCAGGTAAGGTCATGGTGGATCCGATCCCTTCTTTAAAGGTAGGCGCTTGCATGGATTATGGCAATTGATGAAGTGATCCCTTCTTTAAAATTAGGCACTTGGCCGGATTATTATAATGGTGGATGTGATTCCTTCTTTAAAGTTGGTGCTTGACCGGATCATGACGATGGAGGATATGATCTCTTCTTTAAAAAAGCGCTTGCGAATTGGATCATGGTGGATGCGATCCCTTCTTTAAAGGTAGGCGCTTGCATAGATTACGGCAATGGATGATGTGATCCCTTCTTTAAAAGTAGGCGCTTGTCCGGATTATGACAATGGTGGATGTGATGCCTTTTTAAAAGACGTTTGTCCGATTAAGGCAATGGTGAGTGATCCCTTCTTTAAAAGTAGGCGCATGCCCGGATTAGAGCCATGGTGGATGCGATCCCTTCTTTAAAAGTAGTCGTTTGCCCGGATTATTGCAATGGAGGATGTGATCCCTTTTTTAAAGTATGCGCTTGCCCGGATTATGACAATGTTGGATGTGATTCCTTCTTTAAAAAGGCGTTTGCCCGGATTGAGGCAATGGTGGAAGTGATCCCTTCTTTAAAGTAGGCGCTTGCGGATTAAGGCCATGGTGGATGCAATCCCTTCTTTAAAGTAGGCGGTTGCATGGACTATGGCAATGGAGGATGTGATCCCTTCTTTAAAAGTAGGCACTTTCCGGATTATGACAATGGTGGATGTGATTCCTTCTTTAAATGAAGGCGCTTGCGGATTAAGGCAATGGTGGATGTGATCCCTTTTTTAAGTAGACACTTGTCCGGATTATGACAATGCTTGCCGGATTGAGGCAATGGTGGATGTGATCCCTTCTTTAAAAATAGGCGCTTGCGGATTATGGCAATGGAGGATTTGTTGTTCTTCAAAATGGCGCTTGTCCGGATTGAGCAATGGGGATGTAATCCTTCTCTAAAAGTAGGTGAGTGCCAGACAATGGTGGATGTGATCCCTTCTTTAAAAGTAGGTCCTGCCCGGATTATGGCAATAGTAGATGTGACTCCTTCTTTATAAGTAGGCGCTTGTCGGGAATAAATCAATGGCAGATGTGATCTTTTCCCGAAAAGCTCAATTCAGATTGATTTGGTTGCAATAACTCATATGTGACTTGATTGATTTTAGTAACTCGTCTACGACAAGTGTGTTGCTTGAGTTTTCAAAGCTGCTTACCCGCATTAAGGCAATGGTGGATTTGATCCGGTCTTACGGTGCATGCTCAGTTGAAGCAATGGTGGGTGTAATCCCTACTTTAAAAGTAGGCATGTGGCTGGAATAAGTCATTGATGGATGTGATCCCTCTCTCAGAGTAATTCTGCCGTTTTGTTATTTCGTTCTCCGGAAATACCACTCAATCTATTTATCAGAAAACAGCCTCGACCTACTTTATCTACGCTAAACATTACATGAAATATCTCTTTCGCTTTCACAGCTCGAAATTATGCCAAATGTCCGTTATGCCAATGACCCATCTTTTTACAGTTTAAATTATGCCAAATGTCCGTTATGCACAGACCGTTATGCCAAATGGCCTTTATGCCAAATGACCTTATGCCAAATAGCGTTATGCCAAATGACTTTATGCAATACCCAAACCCTTTTCTTTATTCTTTAGGGAAGTTAAAAATGGGGTGGGATATTTATTTGGAAGAGGGGAGGGTGTTGGGAAGGTTTTGTTTAGAAAACGAACAATTTTGTGTAACTTTCAACTATCAGGAGCATTTCAACCAGATTTTGTACACATATGCACTATGCGGAGACGATCATATGGGATGGTAATTTGAGAAAGGGGAGGTGTCTGGAGGGAGGGTATTGCTCAGAAACTAAGCTATTAAGAGTATATGAACCCCTGGATCGATTTGAAAATTTGGTACACTTCTCTATCATAATGAAAAGCTAACAAAGGGGTGGGATGTCATTGGAAAAGGAGGGTATAGGAAGAGGGGTTATCTTTGGAAAACGAGCAATTCAGTGTAACTTGTGAACTCCTGTACCAAATATCTCCTGGTTGCATAAAGCCACTATTTAGAAATTTAGATCTACCTTGTACTATGCTCACAACTGCAAAGCAGATGTTCGAGGTTTCACATCCATTTAGAAACGAGATATCATTCTGAATCTGGCCAATATTTTTCAAGTGATATCTGCTCGGGCGTGTCCGTTATTAGGCCAGTAAAGTGAAACGATAAAGTGTTGACACATGGGCTTCCTAGGAATCCCAGTTCTAGCATACAACAATCAGTTTGCCGCAGTACCTTTTCTTAAGAAAAGGAGATTTCTGCCTCGGGTATTAAATTTAGGCATCACTAAACATTCTCTAGCCTTCCAAACAGTAGTGAACGGAGTATGAGAGTATGGGTCCCGCAAAGTGAGATGGCTCACTCCTCAGCGATATGGTTCGCACTTAGGATTGCGGTCCATACAGTGAGCTGAAATGCGGAGTAAGATCTTCGATCGGGTTGTAACTGGCATATGATGAGTTGCGTTTTGGATCTCAGCAGATATTCCTCATTGTAGATTCCTTTGTTTTCTATTCGTTTTCGGGCCTGAGATGGGGCAAACTACAGGCTCGAACAATCACTTTTGGGAAGGCAAGCAACCAATTAGACCGAGCACTGCAAGTAAGAGTAGTGTTTGGAAGTGTTGAGGAAAACGTAGTAGTTATTGGAAGTTCTTATTAGTA